>NC_092742.1:111941020-112141020 GCF_047496795.1 Chiloscyllium punctatum
CGCGGAGAAGAAAGGAGTGGGGGAAGGAGAGAGGGAAGGGGGAAAGAGTTGGAGAAAGAGAGAGGGGAAGGAGAGGGGGTCGGACGGGGGAAGGAGAGAGGGTAGAAGGAGAGAGGGGAAGGAAGGGGGTTGAGAGAGAAGAGAGGGAGGGGGGGAAGGAGTGGGAGAATGAGAAAGGGGGAGGGGAGGGGGAGAAGTGGGGAGTGGGGAAAAGACAGAAGGGAAGGGGGAAAGAGAGAGTGGAGAAGGAGGGGGAGAAGGAAGGGGAAAGGAGAAAGAGGAGAAGGAGAGAGTGGTGAAGGAGAGGGGGGAAGGAGGGGGGAAGGAGAGAGGGGAGAAGGAGAGATCGGAGGAGAGAGTGGTGAAGGAGAGAGGGCTGAAGGAGAGAGTGGTGAAGGAGAGGGGGAAGAAGAGAGGGGAGAAGTAGAGAGTGGTGAAGGAGATGGGGGAAGGAGAGGGGGAAAGAGAAAGGGGAAGGAATGGGGAAAGAGAGAGGGGAGAAGGAGAGGAGGAAGCAGAGAAGGGAGGAGAAGTGGGAGAAGTAGAGTGGGGGGGCAGGAGAGGGGGGGAAGAGAGGGGGAAGGAGAGAGTGGTGAAGGAGACGGTGGGAAGGCGAGGGGGAAGGAGAGAGGAGGAGGAAGGGGGAAGGAGGGAGTGGAGAAGGAGAGAGGGTAAGGGGAGGGGGGAAGGAATGGGGATAGAGAGATGGGAGAAGGAGAGAGTGTTGAAGGAGAGGGGGGAAGGAAGGGAGGAGTAGATAGGAGAAACTGAGAGGGGGAAGGGAGCGGGAAGGAGAGAGGGGAGAAGGAGAGGGGGGAAGGAGAGAGGGGAGAAGGAGGGGGGAAAGGAAGGGGGAAGGAGACAGGGGAGAAGGAGAGAGGGGAACGAAGCGAGAAGGACAGAGGGGAGAAGGAGAGAGGGGTGAAGGAACGAGTGCTGAAGGTGAGGGGGGAAGGGGGGAAGGAGGGAGGGGAGAGGAGAGAGGGGAGGAGGAGAGAGGGGGGAAGGAGGGGGGGAAGGAGAGGGTGACGGATAGAGGGGGAAGGAGAGAGGGGAGACGGAGAGGGGGGAGAAGGAGAGAGGGGAGGAGAGGGGGAGAAGGAGAGGGGAGAAGGAGAGAGGGGAGAAGGAGAGGGGGTGAAGGAACGAGTGCTGAAGGTGAGGGGGGAAGAGGAGGGAGGGGAGAGGAGAGAGGTGAGAAAGAGAGGGGGGAAGGTGAGGGTGACGGATAGAGGGGGAAGGAGATAGGGGAGACGGAGAGGGGGGAGAAGGAGAGAGGGGAGGAGAGGGGGAGAAGGAGAGAGGGGAGGAGAGGGGGAGAAGGAGAGAGGGGAGGAGAGGGGGAGAAGGAGAGAGGGAAGTGGAGAGGGGAGGAGGAGAGAGGGGAGGAGAGGGGGAGAAGGAGAGGGGGAAGAGAGTGGGGTAAGTAGGGAGGGGAAAAGGAGAAAGGGGAAGAACCGGAGAAGGGAGAAGGGGGAAGGAGAGGGGGGAAGGAAGGGGGTAGGAGTGAGGGGAGAAGAGGGGGGAAGGAAGGCGAAAGGAGAGAGGGGAGAATGAAGCGAGAAGGAGAGAGGGGAGAAGGAGATGCGGAGAAGGAGAGAGTGGGAAGGAGTGAGGGGAGAAGGAGAGATGGGGAAAGGAGAGAGGGAGGAAGGAGAGAGGAGGAAATAAAGAGTGGGGATGGATACAGCAAGAAGGAGAGAGGAGAGAAGGAGAGAAGTGGGGAAGGAGAGAGGGGAAGGCAGGGAAAGGAGAGAGGGGAGAAGCAGAGAGAGGGGTAGGAGAGAGGGGAGAAGGAGAGTGGGAGGAGAGGGGGAGAAGGAGAGAGTGGTGAAGGAGACAGGGGGAAGGAGAGAGGGAAAGGAGTGGGGAATGAGAGAGGGGGAAGGAGAGAGGGGAGAAAGAGAGAGGAGGAGGAAGGGGAAAGGAGAGTGTGGAGAAGGAGAGAGGAGAAGGAAGTGGGTGGAGAGAGGGGAGAAGGAGAGGGGGATATAGAGAAATTGGAAGGAAGGGCAAAGGAAAGAGGGGAGAAGGAGAGGGGGGAAGGAAGGGGGGAGGATAGAGGGGAAACAGAGAGAGAGGAAGGGAGTGCTAAGGAGAGAGGGGAGAAGGAGAGGGGAGAAGGAGAGAAGTGGGGAAGAAGAGAGGGGAGAAGCAGAGATAGTGGAAGGAGAGGGGAGGAAGGCGAGAGGGGAGAAGGAGAGGGAGGAGAAGGAGATGGGGGAGAAGGAGAGAGAGGAAAGGATAGGGGGTAGGAAGGGGGGAGGGAGAGAGAGCAGGAGAGGGGGAAGAGAGATGGGGTAAGGAGAGAGGGGAAGAAAGGGGGATGTAGAGGTGGAGAAAGAGAGAGGGAGGGGAGAGGAGGGGGAAAGGAGAGAGGGTAGAAGGAGAGGGGAAGGAAGGGGGAGGAGAGAGAGGAGAAGGAGGGGGGCAGGAGAGGGAGAATGAGAGAGGGGGTAAGGAGAGGGAGAAGGAGAGAGAGGAGCAGGAGGGGGGGAAGGAGGGAGTGGGGGAAGGAGACAAGGGAAGGGGGAAAGAGAAGGAGGGGAGAAGGAAGGGGTTGGAGAGGGAATGGAAGGGGGGAGGAGAGAGGGGAGAAGGAAAGAGTGGTGAAGTAGAATGGGGAAGGAGGGAGTGGGGCAAGGAGAGAGGGGAAGGGGGAAAGAGAGTGGAGAAGAAGGGGTAGAAGGAAGGGGGAAGGAGAGAGTGGTGAAGGAGAGGGGGGAAGGAGAGAGAGGAGAAGGAAAGAGTGGTGAAGGAGAGAGGAGAAGAAGAGGGGGAAGGAAAGAGGGGCGTAGGAGAGAGGGGAGAAGGAGAGAATGATGAAGGAGAGGGGGAAGGTGATGGGGAAGAGGCGAGGGGAGAAGGGGAGATTTGTGAACGTGGGGGGTGAAGGAGAGGGGAAAGGAGAGAGTGGGGAAGGAGAGAGGAGAGAAGGAGAGTGTGGTTAAGGTGAGGGGGGAAAGAGAGAGGGAAAAGGAGAGAGGGGAAGGAATAGGGCAAGAGAGAGGGGAGAAGGAGAGGGGAAAGAGAGAGGGGAGAAGGAGAGAGAGGTGAAGGAGAGGGGGAAGGAGAGAAGGGGGAAGGAGAGAGGGGAGAAGAAGAGAGTGGTGAAGGTGACGGGGGGTAGGAGAGGGAGAAGGAGAGGGGAAGGAGAGAGGGGAGAAGGAGAGAGTGGTGAAGGAGAGGGTGAAGGAGAGAGGGTAAGAAATGGGGAAAGAGAGAGGGGAGAAGGAGAGGGGAAAGAGAGAGGGGAGAAGGAGAGTGTGGTGAAGGAGACGGGGAAGGAGAGGGGGGAGGAGAGAGGGGAAAAAATGGGGAAAGAGAGAGGGGAGAAGGAGAGGGGAAGGAGAGAGGGGAGAAGGAGAGAGTGGTGAAGGAGAGGGGGGAAGGAGAGGGGGAAGGAGAGAGGGGAGAAGGAGAGAGTGGTGAAGGATAGGGGAAGGAGGGGGGGGAAGGAGAGAGGAGAAGAAATGGGTAAAGAGAGAGGGGAGAAGAAGAGGGGGAAGGAGAGAGGGGAGAAGGAGAGAGTGGTGAAGGAGAGGGGGAAGGTGAAAGGGAAGGAGAGAGGAGAGAAGGAGAGAGTGGTGAAGGTGAGGGTGGAAGGAGAGGGCGAAGGAGAGAGTGGGGAAGGAGAGAGGGGAGAAGGAGAGAGTGGTGAAGGAGAGGGGGGAAGGAGGGAGGTGAGAAGGAGAGAGGGGAAGGAATGGGGCAAGAGAGAGGGGAGAAGGAGAAAGTGGTGAAGGAGACGGGGGAAGGAGACGGGGAAGGAGAGAGGGTAAGAAATGGGAAAAGAGAGAGGGGAGAAGGAGAGGGGAAAGAGAGAGGGGAGAAGGAGGGAGTGGTGAAGGAGAGGGGGAAAGGAGATTGGAAGGATAGAAGGGGGAAGGAGAGAGAGGAGAAGGAGAGAGTGGTGAAGGAGAGGGGGTAGGTGAAGGGGAAGGAGAGAGGGGAGAAGGAGAGAGTGGTGAAGGTGAGGGGGGAAGGAGAGGGGGAAGGAGAGAGTAGGGAAAGAGAAAGGGGAGAAGGAGAGAGTGGTGAAGGAGACGGCGGTAAGGAGAGGGGGTAGGAAAGAGGGGGAAAGGAGAGTGTGGGGAAGGAGAGAGGGGAGAAGGAGAGAGGGAAAGGAATGGGGAAAGAGAGAGGGGAGAAGGAGAGTGTGGTGAAGCAGACGGGGGAATGAGAGAGGGAAGGAGAGAGGAGAAGAAATGGGGAAAGAGAGAGGGGAGAAGGAGAGGGAGAAGGAGAGAGTGGTGAAGGAGAGAAGTGGGAAGGAGAGAGGGGAGAAGGAGAGATAGGTGAAGGAGAGGGGGAAGGTGAGGGGGAAGGAGAGAGGGGAGAAGGAGAGAGGGAAAAAATTGAAAGGAAAGAGGGGAGAAGGAGAGAGGGAATGGAAGAGGGAAGGAGAGAGGAGAGAAGGAAAGAGACGAGGAGAGAGAGGAGAAGGTGAGTGGAGAAGGAAGGGGAAGGAGAGTGGGAAGGAGGAGGCGGAGAAGGAGAGAGGGGAGAAGGAGAGGGGAGGAGGAAGGAGGAAGTAGAGAGTGAAGGAGAGGGGGAAGGAAGGAATAACGAGAGATGGGAAGGAAGGGGGAAGGAGAGAGGGGAGAAAGAGAGGGGAAGGATGGGTGGAAGGAGAGAGGGGAGAAGGAGAGAGTGGGGGGAAGGAGAGAGGGGAAGGAGAGAGGGGAGAAGTAAGTGGGGAATGGAAGGAAGGTGGGAGGAGACAGGGGTGAAGGGGAGAGTGGAAGGAAGGTGGAAGGAGACAGGGGTCAAGGGGAGAGTGGAAGGAAGGGAGAAGGAGTGAGGGGAAGGAAGGGGGTAGGAGAGAACGGAGAACGAGATAGTGGTGAATGTGGGGGGGAAGGAGAGGGGGAGAAGACGAGAGGTGAGGAGGAGAGACTGGTGAAGGAGAGGACTGAGGGAGAGGTGGAAGGAGAGTGGGGGGAAGGAGAGAGGGGAGAAGGAGGGGGGGAAGGAGAGAGGGGAAGGAAAGGGGATGGAGAGATGGGGGAAGGAAGTGGGGAGGAGAGGTGGAGAAAGAGAGGGTGAAGGAGAGAGGGAAGGTGAGAGGTTGAAGGAGGAGGGGATGGAGAGAGGGGAAAGGGGGGAAGAAGAGAGGGGAAGGAAAGGGGGAGGAGCGAGGGTAGAAGGAGAGAGGGGAAGCAAAGGGGAAGGAGAGATGGGAGAAGGAGAGGGGGAAGCAGAGAGGGGAGAAAGAGAGAGTGGAACGAAGGGGGTAGGAGAGAGTGGAGAAGAGGGGGAAAGGGGGAATGGAGAGGGGGGAAGGAAGGCGAAAAGAGAGAAGGGAGAAGGAGAGAGGGGAGATGTAGCAAGGAGAGAGGGGAGAAGGCGAGTGTAGGGAAGCGGGGAAGGAGTGAGGGGAGAAGGAGAGCTGGGGAAAGGAGAGGGGAGAAGGAGGGGTGGAAGGAAGGGGGAAGAAGAGAGGGGAGAAGTAGAGTGGGTAGAAGGAGGGGGAAGGAGAAAGGGGAAAGAAGGGGGAAGAAGAAAGGGGAGAAGGAGAGAGGAGAAGGAGAGGGGAAGGATGGGGGAAGGAGAGACGGGAGTAGGAGAGGGGGGAAGGAGAGGGGGAAGGAGAGAGTGGTGAAGGAGAGGAGTGAAGGAGAGGGGGAAGGAGAGAGGGGAGAAGGAGAGAGGGAAAGGAAATGGGAAGGAAAGAGGGGAGACTGAGGGGGGGATGGAGAGAGTGGGAAGGAGGGGGGGAAGGAGAGAGGGGAAGGAAGGGGGAGGAGAGAAGGGAGAAGGAGAGAGTGGTGAAGGTGGGGGAAGAAGAGGGGGAGAAGAAGAGAGGTGAGGAGGAGAGACTGGTGAAGGAGAGGGCGGAAGGAGAGTGGGGGGAAGGAGAGAGGGGAAGGAAAGGGGAAGAAGAGATGGGAAATGGAGAGGGGGGAAGGAAGTGGGGAGGAGAGGTGGAGAAAGAGTGAGGGGGAAGGAGAGCGCGGGGAAGGGGGGAAGGAGAGTGGGGAAGGAAAGGGGAAGGAGCGAGGGTAGAAAGAGAGAGGGGAAGCAAGGGGAAAGGAGAGAGGGGAATGAACGGGGATCGAGAGAGGGGAAGGAAGGGGGAGGAGAGAGGGGAGAAGAGGGGGAAAGGGGGATGGAGAGAGGGGGGAAGGAAGGCGAAAAGAGAGAGGGGAGAAGGAGAGAGGGGAGAATGAAGCGAGGAGAGAGGGGAGAAGGCGAGAGTGGGGAAGGGGGGAAGGAGTGAGGGGAGAAGGAGAGAGACGGGGAAAGGAGGGGGGAAGTAGACGGGGAAAGAGAGAGGGGAGAAGGAGTGGTGGAAGGAAGGGGAAGAAGAGGGGAGAAGGAGAGAGGGTAGAAGGTGGGGGAAAGAGAGAGGGAGAAGGAGGGAGGGGGAAGGAGAGGGGGTGAAGGAGAGAGGTGAGAAGGAAGAGCGGGGAAGGAGAGGGAGAATGAGAGAGGGGGAAGGAGATGGAGAAGGAGAGAGGGGAAGGGGGAAGGAGGGGGGAAGGAGTGAGGGGAGGGGGGAAGGAGGGAGTGGGGGAAGGAGAGAAGGGAAGGGGGAAAGAGAGTGGAGAAGGAGGGGAGAAGGAAGAGGGAAGGAGAAAGGGGAGAAGGAGAGAGTGGTGAAGGAGAGGGGGGAAGGAGAGGGGGATGGAGAGAGGGGAGACGAAGAGAGTGGTGAAGGAGAGGGGGAAAGGAGAGGGGTAAGGCGAGAGGGGAGAAGGAGAGAGTGGTGAAGGTGAGGGGGGAAGGAGAGGAGGAAGGAGGGAATGGGGAAGGAGAGAGGGGAGAAGGTGAGAGTGGAGAAGGAGAGTGGGAAAGGAATGGGGAAAGAGAGAGGGGAGAAGGAGAGAGTGGTGATAGAGACGGGGGGAAGGAGAGGGGGAAGGAGAGAGGGGAAGGAATGGGGAAAGGGAGAGGGGGAAGGAGAGAGGGGACAGGAGGAGGGAGAAGTAGAGTGGGGGGAAGGAGAGGGGGGAGGAGCGGGGGAAGGAGAGAGGCGTGAAGGAGACGGGGGAAGGAGAGGGGGAAGGAGAGAGGGGAAGGAGAGGGGGATGGAGAGAGGGGAGACGAAGAGAGTGGTGAAGGAGAGGGGGAAAGGAGAGGGGTAAGGCGAGAGGGGAGAAGGAGAGAGTGGTGAAGGTGAGGGGGGAAGGAGAGGAGGAAGGAGGGAATGGGGAAGGAGAGAGGGGAGAAGGTGAGAGTGGAGAAGGAGAGTGGGAAAGGAATGGGGAAAGAGAGAGGGGAGAAGGAGAGAGTGGTGATAGAGACGGGGGCAAGGAGAGGGGGAAGGAGAGAGGGGAAGGAATGGGGAAAGGGAGAGGGGGAAGGAGAGAGGGGACAGGAGGGGGGAGACGTAGAGTGGGGGGAAGGAGAGGGGGGAGGAGCGGGGGAAGGAGAGAGGCGTGAAGGAGACGGGGGAAGGAGACGGGGGAAGGAGAGAGGGGAAGGAATGGGGAAAGAGAGAGGGGAGAAGGAGAGGGGGAAGGAGAGAGGGGACGAGAGGGGGGAGAAGTCGAGTGGGGGAAAGGAGAGGGGGGAGGAGAGGGGAGAAGGAGAGTGTGGTGAAGGTGAGGGAGGAAGCAGAGAGGGAAAAGGAGAGAGGGGAAGGAATGGGGCAAGAGAGAGGGGAGAAGGAGAGAGCGGTGAAGGAGACGGGGGGAAAAAGAGGGGGAAGGAGAGAGGGGAAGGAATGGGGAAAGAGAGTGGGGAGAAGGAGAGTGTGGTGAAGCTGAGGGGGGAAGGAGAGAGGGAAAAGGAGAGAGGGGAAGGAATGGGGCAAGAGAGAGGGGAGAAGGAGAGAGTGGTGAAGGAGACGGGAGAAGGAGAGGGGGAAGGAGAGAGGGGAAGGAATGGGGAAAGAGAGAGGGGAGAAGGAGAGAGTGGTGAAGGAGAGGGGGAAGGAGAGAGGGGAAGAAATGGGGAAAGAGAGTGGGGAGAAGGAGCGTGTGGTGAAGATGAGGGGGGAAGGAGAGAGGGAACAGGAGAGAGGGGAAGAAATGGGGAAAGAGAGAGGGGAGAAGGAGAGGGGGAAGGAGAGGGGGAGAAGAAGAGAGGTGAGGATGAGAGACTGGTGAAGGAGAGGGCAGAAGGAGAGTGGGGAAAGAGAGTGGGGGCAAGGAGAGAGGAGAGAAGGAGAGGGGGGAAGGGGGGATGGAGAGAGGGGAAGGAAAGGGGAAGGAGAGATGGGGGGAGAGGGGGGAAGGAGAGATGGGGAGAGGGGGGAAGGAAGTGGGGAGGAGAAGTGGAGAAAGAGAGAGGGGGAAGGAGAGAGGGAAGGTGAGAGGGGGAAGGAGAGAGAGGGGAAGGAAAGGGGAAGGAGCGAGGGTAGAAGGAGAGAGGGGAATGAGAGGGGAAGGACGGGGGTAGGACAGAGGGGAGAAGAGGGGGAAAGGGGGATGGAGAGAGGGGAAGGAAGGCGAAAAGAGAGAGGGGAGTAGGATAGAGGGGAGAATGAAGCGAGAAGGAGAGAGGGGAGAAGGCGAGAGTGGGGAAAAGGGAAGGAGAGAGGGGAGAAGGAAGAGCAGGGAAGGAGAGAGGGGAGAAGGAGAGAGGAGAGATGGAGAGAGGGGGAAGGAGAGAGGGGAAAGAACGGGGAAGGGGAAAGGGGAGATGGAGAGAGGAGAAGGAGAGGGGAAGGATGTGGGAAGCAGAGAGGGGAGAAGGAGAGAGGGGAGAAGGAGAGGGGGGAAGGAGAGGGGGAAGGAGATGGGGAGAAGGAGAGAGTGGTGAAGGACAGGAGGGAAAGAGAGGGAGGAAGGAGAGGGGGAAGGAGAGAGGGAGGAAGGAGAGAGGGGAATGAAGGGGTAAGGAGACAGGGGAGAAGGAGAGGTGAGGGAAGCGGAGAGTGGGGGAAGGAGAGAGGGTGAAGGAAGGTGTAGGAGAGACGGGGGAAGATGAGAGGAGAGAAGGAGAGAGTTGTGTAAGGAGGGGTGAGGGAGAGGGGGAAGGAGAAACGGGGGAAGGAGGAGCAAGGAATAGATAAGGATAGTGGGGAGAAGGAGACGGGGGAGGAGAGTGGAAAGGAGAGAGGGGAGAAGGAGAGAGGGGAGACGCAGTGTGCGGAGAAGGAGAGGGGGAGGAGAGGGGGGAGAAGAGGGGGAAGGGGGTGAAGGAAAGAGGTGACGGACAGGGAAAGGAGAGAGTTGAGAAGGAGAGAGGGGAAGGAAGGGGGAGGAGAGAGGGGAGACGCGGGGGGAAGGAGAGGGGAGAAGGAGAGAGGAGAAGGAAGGGGGAAGTAGAAAAGAGAGTAGGAGAGAGGGAATGGAAGAGGGAAGGAAAGAGGCGCGAAGGAGAGGGGGGAAGGAGAGGGGGAAGAAGAGAGGGGAGAGGAGAGAGGGGAAGGAGAGAGGGGACAAGGAGAGAAGGGAGAAAGAGAAGGCAGAAGGAGAGGGTGACGGATAGAGGGGGGAAGGAGAGAGTGGGGAAGGAGGGGGGAACGAGAGAGGGTGAAGGGGCGAAGGAGAGATGGGGAAAAGAGAGAGGGGGAAGTAGAGAGTGGAGAAGGATACAGGGAGAAGGAAAGAGGAGAGAGGGGAACGAAGGGGGAAGGAGAGCGGGGAGAAGGAAGGGAAAAGGAGAGCGGAAGTGAGGGGGAAGGAGATGGGGAGAAGGAGATAGCTGAGAAGGAGGGGGGGAAGAAGAGAGGGGGGAAGGAGAGAGAGGGGAAGGAGAGAGGGGAAGGAAGGGGGAAAGAGAGATGGGAGAAGGAGAGATGGGGAAAGAAGAGGGGGGAAGCAGACAGGGGGAAAGAGAGAGGGGAGAAGGATGGGTGGAAGGAAGAGGAAGGAGAGAGGGAAGAAGAAATGAGGGGAAGGAAGGGGGAATGAGAGAGGGAGAAGGAGGGAGGAGGAAGGAGAGCAGAAAGGAGAGATGGGAGAAGGAGAGAGGGGAGAAAGAGAGAGGGAAGGAGAGAGAGGGAAGTAGAGGGGGCGGAGTGGGGGGAGATGAGAGGGGAGAAGGAGGGGTGGAAGGAAGGGGGAAGAAGAGAGGGGAGAAGGAGAGAGGGGAGAAGGAGAGGGGAAGGAAAGGGGAAGGAGATGGGTGAAGGAGCGCGGGGAAGAGGGAGGTGAGAAGGAGAGAGGGGAACGAGAGGGGGGAGAAAGAGAGGGGGAAGGAGAGAGTGGGGAAGGGGGGAAGGAGTGAGGGGAAAAGGAGAAATGGGGAAAGGAGAGCAAGGGAAGGAGACAGGGGGAAGGAGAGAGTGGGGAAGGATAGAGGGAGAAGGAGAGAGGGGGAAGGAGAGAGGGGAAACGGAGAGCGGGGAAGGAGGGGGAAGGAGAGAGGGGAGAAGGAGAGAGGGTAGAAGGAGAGGGGGAAAGGAGAGGGGGAGAAGGAGAGAGTGGTGAAGGACAGGAGGGAAAGAGAGGGAGGAAGGAGAGGGGGAAGCAGAGAGCGGAGAAGGAGAGAGGGGAATGAAGGGGTAAGGAGAGAGGGGGGAAGGAGAGAGGGGAGAAGGAGAGGGGGGAAGGAGAGGGGGAAGGAGAGGGGGAGAAGGAGAGAGTGGTGAAGGACAGGAGGGAAAGAGAGGGAGGAAGGAGAGGGGGAAGGAGAGGGGGAGAAGGAGAGAGGAGAAGGAGAGGGGAAGGATGTGGGAAGCAGAGAGGGGAGAAGGAGAGAGGGGAGAAGGAGAGGGGGGAAGGAGAGGGGGAAGGAGAGGGGGAGAAGGAGAGAGTGGTGAAGGACAGGAGGGAAAGAGAGGGAGGAAGGAGAGGGGGAAGGAGAGAGGGGGGAAGGAGAGAGGGGAATGAAGGGGTAAGGAGACAGGGGAGAAGGAGAGGTGAGGGAAGTGGAGAGTGGGGGAAGGAGAGAGGGGAAGGAGAGAGGGGAGAAGGAGAGAGGGTAGAAGGAAGGAGAGGGGAAAGGAGAGAGGGGAGAAGGAGAGAGGGGATAAGGTGAGAGGGGAAAGTAGGGAGGGGAGAAGCAGAAAGGGGACAAAATAGGGAAGGAAAGGGGGGGAAGGAGAGGGGGGAAAGAAGGTTGTAGGACAGAGGGGAAGGAAAGGGGAAGGAGGGAGGGGAGAAGGAGAGGGGGAGAAGGAGAGAGTGGTGAAGGAGAGGAGGGAAGGAGGGGGTGTGAAGGAGAGGGGGGAAGGAAAGGTGGGAGAAGGAGAGAGGGGAAGGAAGTGGGGAGGAGAAGTGGAAAAAGAAAGAGGGGGGAAGGAGAGGGCAGAAGGAGGGGAGAAGGAGAGAGGGGGGAAGCAGAGAGGGGAGCAGGAGAGAGAGGAATGAAGGGGGAAGGAGAGAGGGGAGAAGGAGAGAGGAAGGAAGGGGAGAGTGGGGGAAGGAGAGAGGGGAGGAAGGGGTAGGAGAGATGGGGGAAGAAGAGAGGCGAGAAGAAGAGAGTGGTGAAAGAGGGGGTGAGGGAGAGGGGGAAGGAGAGACAGGAGAAGGAGGAGCAAGGAATAGATAAGGAGAATGGGGAGAAGGAGAGGGGGGAGGAGAGTGGAAAGGAGAGAGGGGAGAAGGAGCGTGTGGAGAAGGGGAGGGGGAGGAGAGGGGGAGAAGAAGGGGAAGGGGGTGAAGGAAAGAGGCAACGGACAGGGGAAGGAGAGAGGGGAGAAGGAGAGAGAGGGAAGGAGAGAGGGGTGAAGGAAGGGGGAAGGAGAGAGGGGAGAAGGAAGGGAGAAGGAGAGAGGGGGAAGGAGGGAGAGCAGAAGTAAGGGGGTAGGAGAGAGGGGAGAAGGAAGGGAGAAGAAGAGAGGGGAGAAGGAGAGAGGGGGAAGGAGGGAGAGAAGAAGTTGAGGGGGAAGGAGAGAGGGGAGAAGGAAGGGGAAAGGAGAGAGGGAAAAAGGAGAGAGGGGGGAAGGAGAGAAGGGGGAAGGAGAGAGAGGAAGAAGGGGGAAGGAGAGAGGGGAGAAGGAGAGAGGGGAGAAGGAGAGAGCGAGAAGGAGAGAAGGGGGAAGGAGCGAGGGGAAGAGAGAGGGAGGAGAGAGGGGAGGAGGAGAGAGGGGGAAGGAGAGAGAGGAGAAGGAGAGAGGGGAAGGAAGGAGGAGGAGAGAGGGGAGAAGGAGAGGGGAGGAGGAAGAGGGAAGTAGAGAGTGGAGAAGGAGAGGAGGAAGGAAGGAATAAAGGGAGATGGGATGGAGAGAGGAGGGAAGGGGAGAGTGAGGGAAGTAGAGAGGGGAAGGAAGGGGTAGGAGAGACGGGGGAAGAGAAGGGAGAAGGAGAGAGTGGTGAAGGAGGGGGTGAGGGAGAGGGGGAAGGAGAGACAGGGGAAAGAGGATCAAGGAATAGATAAGGAGAGTGGGGAGAAGGAGGGGGGAGGAGAGTGGAAATGAGAGAGAAAGAAGGAGAGAGGGGAGAAGGAGTGTGCGGAGAAGGAGCGGGGGGGAGGAGAGGGCGAGAAGAGGGGGAAGGAAAGAGGTGACGGACAGGGGAAGGAGAGAGGCGAGAAGGACAGAGGGACGAAGGATAGAGGGGTGAAGGAAGGGAGAAGGAGAGAGGAGAGAAGGAAGGGAGAAGGAGAGTGAGGAGGAGGGGGGGAAGGAGGGAGAGGAGAAGGAAGGGGGAAGGAGAGAGGGGAGAAGGAAGGGAGAAGGAGAGTGAGGAAGAGAGGGGGGGAAGGAGGGAGAGGAGAAGGAAGGGGGAAGGAGAGAGGGGAGAAGGAAGGGAGAAGGAGAGAGGGGAAGGAGTGAGAGGAGGTGAGGGGGAAGGAGAGAGGGGAGAAGGAAGGGGGAAGGAGAGAGGGGAGAAGGGGAGGGGAGGAGGAAGGAATAAAGAGAGATGGGAAGGAAGGGGGAAGGAGAGAGGGGAGAAAGAGAGGGGGAGGAGAGGGGAAAGGAGAGAGGGGAGACGGAGAGAGTGGTGAAGAAGAGGAGGGAAGGAGAGGGAGAAGGAGAGTGTGGTGAAGGAGACGGCGGTAAGGAGAGGGGGAAGGAGAGAGAGGAAAGGAGAGGGGGCGGAGTGGGGGAAGGTGAGAGGGGAGAAAGAGGGGGGAAGGAAGGGGGAAGGGGAGGGGTGAAGGAGCGCGGGGAGGAGGGAGGTGAGGAGAGAGGGGAAGGGGAGAGGGGAGAAAGAGAGGGGGAAGGAGAGGGCGACAGATAGAGGGGTGAAGGAGAGAGTGGGGAAAAGGGGAAGGAGTGAGGGGAAAAGGAGAGATGGGGAAAGGAGTGGGGGGGAAGGATACGGGGAAGGATAGAGGGCGAAGGAGAGAGGGGGAAGGAGAGAGGGGAGATGGAGAGGGGGGAAGAAGGGGGGAAGGAGAGAGGGTAGAAGGAGAGAGGGGAAAAGGAGAGAGGGAGAAGGAAGGAGGGGGAAGGAGAGGGTAAAGGAGAGAGGGGAGAAGGAGAGAGGGGAGAAGGTGAGAGGGGAGGAGAGAGGGGGGAAGGAGAGGGGGAAGGAGAGAGAGGAGGAGAGTGTGGTGAAGGAGACGGCGGTAAGGAGAGGGGGAAGGAGAGAGAGGGAAGAAGAGGGGGCGGAGTGTTGGAAGGTGAGAGGGGAGAAGGAGGGGGAAGGAAGGGGGAAGGAGAGGGGTGAAGGAGTGCGGGGAGGAGGGAGGTGAGAAGGTGAGAGGGGAGAAGGAGGGGGAAGGAAGGGGGAAGGAGAGGGGTGAAGGAGCGCGGAGAGGAGGGAGGTGAGAAGGTGAGAGGGGAGGAGAGAGGGGAGAAGGAGAGGGGGAAGGTGAGAGGGGAATGAAGGGAGGGGAGAAGGAGAAAGGGGATGAAATGGGGAAGGAAAGGGGGGGAAGGAGAGGGCGGAAGGAAGTGTGTAGGACAGAGGGGAAGGAGAGAGGGGAGAAGGAGAGGGGGGAGAAGGAGAGAGTGGTGAAGGTGAGGGGGGAAGGAGGGGTGGAAGTAGGAGAGAGTGGTGAAGGAGAGGAGGGAAGGAGAGGGGGGAAGGAGAGGGGGAAGAGAGAGGGGAGTAGGAGAGAGTGGTGAAGGTGTGGGGGGAAGGGGGGGTGTGAAGGAGAGAGGGGAAGGAAAGGGGAAGGAAAGATGGGAGAAGGAGAGAGGGGAAGGAAGTGGGGATGAGAGGTGGAGAAAGAGTGGGAGGGAAGGAGAGGGCGGAAGGAGGGGAGAAGGAGAGAGGGGGGAAGCAGAGAGGGGAGAAGGAGAGAGGGGAATGAAGGGGTAGGAGAGATGGGGAAGAAGAGAGGGGAGAAGAAGAGAGTGGTGAAAGAGGGGGTGAGGGAGAGGGGGAAGGAGAGATGGGAGAAGGAGGAGCAAGGAATAGATAAGGAGAGTGGGGAGAAGGAGAGGGGGGAGGAGAGTGGAAAGGAGAGAGGGGAGAAGTAGAAAGGGGAGAAGGAGCGTGCGGAGAAGGGGAGCGGGGAGGAGAGGGGGAGAAGAAGGGGAAGGGGGTGAAGGAAAGAGTCAACGGACAGGGGAAGGAGAGAGGGGGGAAGGAGAGAGGGGTGAAGGAAGGGGGAAGGAGAGAGGGGAGAAGGAAGGGAGAAGGAGAGAGGGGGAAGGAGGGAGAGCAGAAGTAAGGGGGAAGGAGAGAGGGGAGAAGGAGGGAGAGAAGAAGGTGAGGGGGAAGGAGAGAGGGGAGAAGGACGGGGGAAAGGAGAGAGGGGAGAAGGAGAGAGGGGGAAGGAGAGAAGGGGGAAGGAGAAAGGGGAAGGAGAGAGGGCAGAAGGTGAGAGCGGAGAAGGAGAGAGAAAGAAGGAGAGAGGGTGGAAGGAGATAAGGGGGAAGGAGCGAGGGGAAGAGAGAGGGAGGAGAGAGGGGAGAAGGAGAGAGGGGAGAAGGAGTGTGCGGAGAAGGAGAAGGGGGAGGAGAGGGGGAGAAGAAGGGGAAGGGGTGAAGGAAAGAGGTGACGGACAGGGGAAAGAGAGAGGGGAGAAGGAGAGAGAGGCGAAGGAGAGAGGGGTGAAGGCAGGGGGAAGGAGAGAGCGGAGAAGGAAGGGAGAAGGAGAGAGGGGAGAAGGAGAGAGGGGGAAGGAGGGAGAGGAGAAGGTGAGGGGGAAGGAGAGAGGGGAGAAGGAAGGGAGAAGGAGAGAGGGGAGAAGGAGAGAGGGGGAAGGAGGGAGAGGAGAAGGTGAGGGGGAAGGAGAGAGGGGAGAAGGAAGGGGGAAGGAGAGAGGGGAGAAGGAGAGGAGGGAAGGAGAGAAGGGGGAAGAAGAGAGGGGAAGGAAGGGGGAAGGAGAGAGGGGAGAAGGAGAGAGGAGAAGGAGAGAGGGTGGAAGGATAAAAAGGGGGAAGGAGCGAGGGGAAGAGAGAGGGAGGAGAGAGGGGAGAAGAAAGAAGGAGAAAGGGGAAGGAAGGGGGGAGGAAAGAGGGGAGAAGGAGAGGGGAGGAGGAAGAGGGAAGTAGAGAGTGGAGAAGGAGAGGGGGAAGGAAGGAATAAAGGGAGATGGGAAGGAAGGGGAACGGCGAGAGGAGGGAAGGGGAGAGTGAGGGAAGTAGAGAGGGGAAGGAAGGGGTAGGAGAGACGGGGAAAAGAGAGGGGAGAAGGAGAGCGTGGTGAAGGAGGGGGTGAGGGAGAGGGGAAAGGAGAGACGGGGGAAGGAGGAGCAAGGAATAGAAAAGGAGAGTGGGGAGAAGGAGAGGGGGGAGGAGAGTGGAAAGGAGAGAGGGGAGAAGGAGAGAGGGGAGAAGGAGTGTGCGGAGAAGGAGAGGGGGAGGAGAGAGGGAGAAGAAGGGGAAGGGGTGAAGGAAAGAGGTGACGGACGGGGAAGGAGAGAGGGGAGAAGGAGAGAGAGGCGAAGGAGAGAGGGGTGAAGGAAGGGGGAAGGAGAGAGGGGAGAAGGAAGGGAGAAGGAGAGAGGGGGAAGGAGGGAGAGGAGAAGGTGAGGGGAAAGGAGAGAGGGGAGAAGGAAGGGGAGAAGGAGAGAGGGAAAAGGAGAGGGTGAAGGATAGAAGGATGAAGGAGCGAGGGGAAGAGAGGGGGAGGAGAGAGGAGAGAAGGAGAGAGGGGGAAGGAGGGAGAGGAGAAGGAGAGGGGGAAGGAGAGAGGGAGAACGAAGGGGGAACGAGAGACAGGAGAAGAAGAGAGCTGAGAAGGAGAGAGGGGGAAGGAGAGAAAGGGGAAGGAGAGAGGGGAACGAAGGGGGAAGGAGAGAGGGGAGAAGGAGAAAGCGGAGAAGGAGAGAGGGTGGAAGGAGAGAAGGGGGAAGGAGAGAAAGGAAGAGAGGGGGAGGAGAGAGGGGAGAAGGAGAGGAGGGAGGAAAGAGGGAAGGAGAGAGGGCAGAAGGAGAGCGGGGAGAAGGGGATGGGAGAGGAGAGGGGCAACGAGAGAAGGGAGAAGGATGGGGAAGGAGAGAGGGGAAGTATGGGCGAAGGAGAGAGGGCTGAAGGAGAGAGTGGTGAAAGAGAGGAGGGTAGGAGAGGGGGACGGAGAGGGAGGAAAGGAGAGAGTGGTGAAGGAGAGGGGGAAGGAGAGGGAGAAGGAGAGAGAGGAGAAGGAGGGTGGGAAAGGAAGGAGTAAGGAGACAGTGGAGAAGGAGAGAGGGAAGAAGGAGAGAGTGGTGAAGGAGAGAGGGGAGAAGGAGAGAGTGGTGAAGGAGACGGGGGAAGGAGAGGGGAGGAAGACAAGAGGGGAGAAGAAGAGAGTGGTGAAGTAGAGGGGGGAAGGTGAGGGGGAAGGAAAGAGGGGAGAAGGAGAGAGGGAATGGAAGAGGAAAGGGGAGAGGGGAGAAGGAAAGAGGTGAGAAGGAGAGGGGGAAGGAAGGGGAAGGAGATTGGGAAGGAGAGAGGGTAGAAGGAGAGAGGGGAGAAGGAGAGAGAGGGGGAAGGAGAGAGGGGAGAAGGAGAGAGGGGAAGGAAGGGGGGAGGAGAGTGTGGAGAAGGAGAGGGGGAAGGAAGGTATAAAGAGAGATGGGAAGGAAGGGGAAGGAGAGAGGGGGGTGGAGAGGGGAGAAGGAGAGAGTGGTGAAGGAGAAGGGGGAAGGAGAAGGGGAAGGAGAGAGAGGAGAAGGGGAAGGAGAGAGAGGAGAAGGGGTGTGTGGTGAAGGTGCGGGGTGAAGAAGAGAGGGGAAGGAATGGGGAAAGAGAGAGGGGAGAAGGAGAGTGTGGTGAAGGAGAAGGGAGGAAGGAGAGGGGGAAGGGGAGAGGGGAAGGAATGGGGCAAGTGAGGGGAGAAGGAGAGGGGGAAGGAGAGAGGGGAGAAGGAGAGAGTGGTGAAGGAGAGGGGGAAGGAGAGAGGGGAGAAGGAGAGAGTGGTGAAGGAGAGGGGGGAAGGAGAGGGGGATGGAGAGAAGGGAGAATGAGAGAGTCATGAAGGAGAGGGGGAAGGAGAGAGGGGAAGGAGAGTGGGGAGAAGGAGGGGGGAAAGGAGGGAGAGGAGAAGGTGAGGGGGAAAGGAAAGCGGGGAAGGAAGGGGGAAGGAGAGAGGGGAGAAGGAGGGGGAAGGAGAGAGAGGGAAAGGAAAGAGGGGAAGTAAATGGGAAGGAGAGAGGGGAGGAGAGGGTGGAAGGAGAGGGAGAAGGAGAGAGAGGAGAAGGAGGGTGGGAAAGGAAGGAGGAAGGAGACAGCGGAGGAGAGAGGGGAAGGAAAGGAGAAGGAGACAGTGGAGAAGGAGAGAGTGGTGAAGGAGAGGGGGGAAGGTGAGGGGGAAGGAGAGAGGGGAGAAGGTGAGAGGGTAAGGAAATGGGAAGGAAAGAGGAGAAGGAGAGAGGGAATGGAAGAGGGAAGGAAAGAGGCGAGAAGGAGAGGGGGAAGGAGAGAGAGGAGAAGGAAAGGGGAGAAGGAAGGGGAAGGAGAGGAGAAGGAGAGAGGGGAGGAGAGAGGGGAGAAGGAGAGGGGGAAGGATGGGGGGAGGAGAGGTGGAGAAAAATAGAGGGGGAGGAGAGAGGGAAGGTGAAAGGGGGAAGGAGAGAGAGGGGAAGGAAAGAGAGGGGAAGGAGAGAGGGGAAGGGGGTAAGAAGAGGGGGGAAGGAAAGGGGAAGGAGCGAGGGCAGAAGGAGAGAGGGGAAGCAAAGGGGAAGGAGAGAGGGGAGAAAGAGAGGGGAGAAGGAGAGAGGGGAATGAAGGGGGAAGGAGAGAGGGGAAGGAAGGGGAGGAGGAGAGATGGGGGAAGTAGAGAGGGGAGAACGAGAGAGTGGTGAAGGAGGGGGTGAGGGAGGGGGGAAGGAGAGACAGGGGAAGGATGAGCAAGGAGTGGGGAAGGAGAGTGGGGAGAAGAAGAGGGGGGAGGAGTGTGGGGAGGAGAGGGGGAGAAGGAATGTGGCGAGCAGAGGGGGGAGAAAAGGGGGAAGGGGGGAGAAGGAAAGCGGGACAGACAGGGGAAGGAGAGAGGGGATAAGGAGAGAGGGGAAGGAAGGGGGAAGGTGAGAGGGGAGAAGGAGAAAGGGGAAGGAAAGGGGGAGGAGAAAGGGGAGTAGGGGGAAGGAATGTGGAATGAGTGAGTGGAGAAGGAGAGTGGGGAGAAGGCGAGAGAGGAAGGAAGGGGGAGGCGGAAGGCGGAAGGAGAGAGTGGAGACGGAGAGGAGGGAAGGAGAGAGGGGCGAAGGAGATGGGTAAGGAAGGGGGTAGGAGAGAGGAGAGGAGGGAGGGGGAAGGAAGGCGAAAAGAGAGAGGAGAGAAGGAGAGAGAGGAGAATGAAGCGAGAAGGAGAGAGGGGAGAAGGCGAGAGTGGGGAAGGGGAAGGAGTGAGGGGAGAAGAGGGGGAAAGGGGGAAGGAGAGAGGGGGAAGGAAGGCGAAAAGAGGAAGGGGAGAAGGAGAGAGGGGAGAATGAAGCGAGAAGGAGAGAGGGCAGAAGGCGAGAGTGGGGAAGGGGGGAAGGAGTGAGGGGAGAAGGAGAGATGAGGAAAAGAGAGGGGGGAAGGAAGGGGGATGGAGAGAGGGAGAAGGAGGGAGGGGGAAGGAGAGGGGTGAAGGAGCGGGGGGAAGAGGGAGGGGAAAAGGACAGGGGGAAGGAGAGAGGGAAGAATGAGAGGGGAAAGGAGAGGGGGATGGATAGAGGGGGGAAGGAGAGAGTGGGGAAGGGAGAAGGAGTGAGGGGAGAAGGAGAGATGGGGAAAGGAGAAGGGGAAAAGAGACAGGGAAGGAGTGAGTGGGGAAGGATAGATGGAGAAGGAGAGGGGGTGAAGGAGAGAGGGGAGACGGAGAGGGGGGTAGGAGGGAGGGGGAATGAGAGGGGAAAGGAGAGGGGAGAAGGAGAGAGGGGAGAAGGAAGGGGAAGGAGAGGGGAGATGGAGAGAGGGGAGCAGGAGAGAGAGGAAGAAGGAGGGAGGGGGAAGGAGAGGGGAAAGGAGAGAGGGGAGAAGGAGAGGGGGAAGGTGAGAGGGGAAATTAGGGAGGGGAGAAGGAGAAAGGGCATGAAACGGGGACGGAAAGAGGGGGAAGGAGAGGGGGGAAGGAAGGGTGTAGGAGAGAGGGGAAGGAAAGGGGTAGGAGAGGGGAGATGGAGAGAGTGGAGCAGGAGAGAGAGGAAGAAGGAGGGAGTAGGAAGGAGAGGGGAAGGAGAGAGGGGGAAGGTGAGAGGGGAAAGTAGGGAGGGGAGAAGGAGAAAGGGGATGAAACGGGGAAGGAAATAGGGGGAAGGAGAGGGGGGAACGAAGGGTGTAGGAGAGAGGGGAAGGAAAGTGGAAGGAGAGAGGGGAGAAGGAGAGGGGGAGAAACAGAGCGTGGAAGGAAGGGGGAAGGAGAGAGGGTAGAAGGAGAGAGGGGAGAAGGAGAGAGAGGGGAGAAGGAGAGAGGGGAGAAGGACAGAGAGGGGGGAAGGAGAGAGGGGAGAAGGAGGGGGGAAGGAGAGAGGGGAGAAGGAAGAGCGGGGAAGGAGAGAGGGGAGAATAAGAGAGGGGAGAAGGAGAGAGGGGAGAAGAAGGGAGAGGCGAAGGAGAGGGGGAAGGAGAGAGGGGAAAGAAGGGGGAAGGAGAAAGGGGAGAAGGAGAGAGGGGGGAGGGAGAGAGGGGAAGGAATGTGGAATGAGAGAGTGGAGAAGGAGAGTGGGGAGAAGGCGAGACGGGAAGGAAGTGGGGAGGAGGAAGGCGGAAGGAGAGAGTGGAGACGGAGAGGAGGGAAGGAGAGAGGGGAGAAGGAGAGGGGGGAAGGAAGGGGGTAGGAGAGAGGGGAGAAGAGGGGAAAGGGGGATGGAGAGACGGGGGAAGGAAGGCGAAAAGAGAGAGGGGAGAATCAGAGAGGGGAGAATGAAGCGAGAAGGAGAGAGGGGAGAAGGCGAGAGTGGGGATGGGGGGAAGGAGTGAGGGGAGAAGGAGAGATGGGGAAAGGAGAGGGGTGAAGTAGACAGGGGGAAAGAGAGAGGGGAGAAGGAGGGGTGGAAGGAGGGGGGAAGAAGAGAGGGGAGAAGGAGAGAGGGGAGAAGGAAGGGGGAAGGAGGGAGGGGAGAAGGAGAGAGGGGAAGGAGAGAGGAGAGAAAGAGAGGGGAAAGGAGAGGGGGACGATAGAGGGGGGAAGAACAGAGTGGGGAAGGGGGGAAGGAGTGAGGGGAGAAGGAGAGATGGGGAAAGGAGGCGGGCGGAAAGAGACAGGGGGAAGGAGTGAGTGGGGAAGGAGACAGGGAGAAAGAGAGAGGGGGAAGGAGAGAGGGGAGACGGAGGAGAGGGGAGAAGGAGGGTGGAAGGAGAGGGGAGATGGAGAGAGGGGAGAAGGAGAGAGGAAGAAGGTGGGAGGGGCAAGGAGAGAGGGGAGAAGGAGAAAGGGGAGGAGAGAGGGGAGAAGGAGAGGGGGAAGGTGAGAGTGGAAAGTAGGGAGGGGAGAAGGAGAAAGGGGAGGAAACGGGGAAGGAAAGAGGCGGGAAGGAGAGGGGGAAGGAGACGGGGTATGAAGGGTGTAGGAGAGAGGGGAAGGAAAGGGGAAGGAGAGAGGGGAAAAGGAGAGGGGGGAGAAACAGTATGGAAGGAAGGGGAAGGAGAGAGAGGAGAAGGAGAGA
The DNA here is from genome assembly GCF_047496795.1 of Chiloscyllium punctatum. Taxonomy (NCBI): domain Eukaryota; kingdom Metazoa; phylum Chordata; class Chondrichthyes; order Orectolobiformes; family Hemiscylliidae; genus Chiloscyllium; species Chiloscyllium punctatum. Next base: position 111,961,775 of record NC_092742.1, read on the forward strand.
GGGGGAAGGAGAGAGGGGAGAAGGAAGAGCAGGGAAGGAGAGAGGGGAGAAGGAAGAGGGAAAGAGAGAGAGGAGAAGGAGAGAGGGGCAAGGAGGGAGAGGAGAAGGAGAGGGGGAAGAAGAGAGGGGAAAGAAGGGGGAAGGAGAAAGGGGAGAAGGAGAGACGGGGAAGGAGAGAATGCTGAAGGTGAGGGAGGAAGTAGGGAGGAGAGGAGAGGGAGAAGGAGAGAGGGATAGAGAGAGTGGAGAAGGAGAGAGGGGGAGGTAGGGAGGGGAGAAGGAGAAAGGGGAAGAACCGGGGAAGGAGAGGGGTGAAGGAAGGGGGTAGGAGAGAGGGGAAGGAAAGAGGAAGGAGAGAAGAGGGGGAAAGGGGTATGGAGAGAGGGGGGAAGGAAGGCGAAAGGAGAGAAGGGGCGAGAGGGGAGAATGAAGTGAGAAGGAGAGAGGGGAGAAGGAAATAGGGGAGAAGGAGAGAGTGACGGATAGATGGGGAAGGGGGGATGGAGTGAGGGGAGAAGGAGAGATAGGGAGTGGAGAGAGGGCGGAAGGAGTGAGGGGGAAGGAAAGAGTGGGGAAGGGTAGAGGGGGAGGAGAGAGGGGAGACAGAGAGGGGGGAAGGAGAAGGGAACGAGAGAGGGAGAACGAAAGAGGGAAGAAGGAGAGAGGGGAGATGGAGAGGGGGGAGAAGGAGGGGGGGAAAGGAAGGGGGAAGGAGACAGGGGAGAAGAAGAGAGGGGAACAAAAGGAGAAGGATGGAGGGGAGAAGGAGAGATGGGAAATGGAGAGAGGGAGGAAGAAGTGAGGGGGAAGGAGAGTGTGGGGAAGGATAGAGGAGGAAGGAGAGACTGGGAAGGAGGGGGTAAGGAGAGAGGGAGAAGGAGAGAGGGGAGAAGGAGAGAGGGAAGGTGAGGGAGAAGGAGAGAGGGATAGAGAGAGTGGAGAATTAGAGAGGGGGAGGTAGGGAGGGGAGAAGGAGAAAGGGGAAGAACCGCGGAAGGAGAGGGGTGAAGGAAGGGGGTAGGAGAGAGGGGAAGGAAAGGGGAAGGAGAGAAGAGGGGGAAAGGGGTATGGAGAGAGGGGGGAAGGAAGGTTAAAGGAGAGAAGGGGAGAGAGGGGAGAATGAAGTGAGAAGGAGAGAGGGGAGAAGGAAATAGGGGAGAAGGAGAGAGTGGGGAAGGGGGGAAGGAGTGAGGGGAGAAGGAGAGATGGGTAAAGGAGAGGGAGGGACGTAGACAGGGGGAAAGAGAGAGGGGAGAAGGAGGGTGGAAGGAAAGAGAGAGGGAAGAAGGAATAAGGGGAAGGAAGGGGGAAGGAGAGAGGGAGAAGGAGGGAGGGGGAAGGAGAGCAGAAAGGAGAGATGGGAGGAGAGAAGGGCTAAGAAGAGGGGGCGGAGTGGGGGAAGGTGAGAGGGGAGAAAGAGGGGTGGAAGGAAGGGAGTAGAAGAGAGGGGTGAAGGAGAGAGGAGAGAAGGAGGGGTGAAGGAAGGGGGAAGGAGAGGGGTGAAGGAGCGGCGGAGGAGGGAGCGGAGGAGAGAGGGGAAGGAGAGAGGGGAGAAAGAGAGGGGGAAGGAGAGGGGGACGGATAGAGGGGTGAAGGAGAGAGTGGGGAAGGGGGAAAGGAGTGAGGGGAAAAGGAGAGATGGGGAAGGGGGTAGGAAGGAGACAGGGGGAAGGAGACTGTGGGGAAGGATAGAGCGAGAAGGAGAGAGGGGGAAAGGAGAGAAGGGAGACGGAGAGGGGGTAAGGAGGGGGGAAGGAGAGAGGGAGAAGGAGTGTTCGGAGAAGGAGAGGGGGGAGGAGAGTGGGGAGAAGAGGGGGAGGGGGGAAGGAAAGAGGCGATGGACAGGGGAAGCAGAGAGGGGAGAAGGAGAGAGGGGAGAAGGAGAGAGGGGAAGGAAGGGAGAAGGAGAGAGGGGAAGGAAGGTGGATGGAGTAAAGGGAGAAAGAGAGAGGGAAAGGAAGAGGGAAGGAGAGAGGGGAGAAGGAAAGAGGCGAGAAGGAGAGGGGGGTAGGAGAGGGGGAAGGAGAGAGGGGAAGGAGAGAGTGGACAAGGTGACTAGAGAGAAAGAGAGGGTGGAAGGAAAGGGTGACGGATAGAGGGGGGAAGGAGAGAGTGGGGAAGGAGGGGGGAACGAGAGAGGGGGAAGGGGGGAAGGAGTGAAGGGAGAAGGAGAGATGGGGAAAACAGAGAGGGAGGAAGGAGAGAGGGGGAAGTAGAGAGTTGGGAAGGATACAGGGAGGAGAGGGGAGAAGGAGAGAGGGGAACAAAGGGGGAAGGAGAGAGGGGAGAAGGAAGGGGAAAGGAGAGGGGAAGGAAGCGGGAAGGAGATAGGGGAGAAGGAGAGATGGGGAATGGAGAGAGGGAGGAAGGAGAGAGGGGGGAAGGAGAGATGGGGGAAGCAGAGAGGGGAAGGAAGGGGGAAGGAGAGACGGGGAATGGAGAGATGGAGGAAGGAGTGAGGGGGAAGGAGAGAGTGGGGAAGGATTGAGGGGGAAGGAGAGAGGGGAGACAGAGAGGAGGAAGGAGGGGGGAAGGAGAGTGGGAGAAGGAGGGGGGAGGAGAGGGGGAGAAGGAGCGGGGGAAGGAGCGAGAGGGAAGTAGGGAAGTGAGAAGGAGAAAGGGGAAGAACCAGAGAAGGAAGAGGGGGGAAGGAGAGGGGGGAAGGAAGGGGGTAGAAATAGAGCATGGAAGGAAGGGGGAAGGAGAGAGGGGAGAAGGAGAGAGGAGAGAAGGAGAGAGAGAGAGAGGAAGGAGAGAGGGGAGAAACAGAGCAGGGAAGGAGAGAGGGGAGAAAAATGGGGGAAGGAGAGAGGGGAGAAGGATAGAGGAGAGGGGGGAGAAGGAGATGGGGAAGGAGAGGGGGGAAGTAGGGAGTGGAGAAGGAGAAAGGGGACGAAACGTGGAAGGAAAGAAGGGGGAAGGAGAGGAGGGAAGGAAGGGGGAAGGAATGTGGAATAAGAGAGTGGAGAAGGAGAGTGGGGAGGAGAGAGGGGAAAGGGGGGGAAGGAAGGGGGAAGGAGAGAGTGGAGAAGGGGAGAGGGGAAGGAAGGGGAGAGGAGAGAGGGGAGACGGAGTGGGGGAAGGAATGGGGAAGGAGAGGGGAGAAGGAGAGAGGGGAAGCAAGGGGGGAGGAGAGAGTAGCGATGGAAAGGAGGGAAGGAAGGAGTAAGGAGAGATGGGAGGGAGAGAGAGGAGAAGGAGAGGGGGGAAGGAGAGAGAGGAGACGTAGTGGGGGAAGGAATGGGGAAGGAGAGGGGAGAAGGAGAGAGGGGAAGGAAGGTGGATGGAGAAAAAGGAGAAGGAGAGAGGGAAAGGAAGAGGGAAGGAGAGAGGGGAGAAGGAGAGAGGAGAGAATGAGAGGGGGGTAGGAGAGGGGAAAGGAGAGAGGGGAAGGAGAGAGGGGACAAGGTGAGTGGAGAGAAAGAGAGGGGGAAAGAGAGGGTGACGGATAGAGGGGGGAAGGAGAGAGTGGGGAAGGAGGGGGAAACAAGAGAGGGGGAAGGGGGGAAGGAGTGAGGGGATAAGGAGAGATGGGGAAAACAGAGAGGGAGGAAGGAGAGAGGGGGAATTAGAGAGTTGGGAAGGATACAGGGAGGAGAGGGGAGAAGGAGAGAGGGGAACAAAGGGGGAAGGAGAGAGGGGAGAAGGAGAGAGGGGAGGAGAGGGGGAGAAGGAGAGAGGGGTAGAGAGAGGGGAGAAGGAGCGGGGGAAGGAGAGAGGGGGAAGGAGAGAGGGGAAGGAAGGGGGGTGGAGAGAGGGGAGAAGTAGAGGGCAGGCGCAAGGGGGAAGTAGAGTGGAGAAGGAAAGGGGGAAGGAAGGAGTAACGAGAGATGGGAAGGAAGGGGGAAGGAGAGAGGGTAGAAAGAGGGGGGGGAGGAGAGGGGGAAGGAGAGAGGGGAGAAGCAGGTGGGGAATGGAAGGAAGGTGGAAGGAGACAGGGAGGAAGGGGGAAGGAGAGAGGGGAAAGAAGGGGGAAGGAGAAAGGGGAGAAGGAGAGGAGAGAAGGAGAGGGGAAGGATGGGAGAAGGAGAGAGAGGAGAAGGAGAGGGGAGAAGGAGAGAGTGGTGAAGGACAGGAGGGAAGGAGAGGGGGAAGGAGAGAGGGGAGACGGAGAGAGGGGAGAATGAGAGAGCGGGGATGGAGAGAGTGGGAAGGAGAGAGGGGAGAAGGAGAGGGGGCAAGGAGAGGGGGAAGGAGAGAGTATGAAGATGCAGGGGGAAGAAGAGGGGGAGAAGAGAGGGGCGAAGTAGAGAGGGGGGAAGGAAGGGAGAAGGAGAGAGGGGAGAAGGATGGGGGAAAGGAAGGGAGAAGTAGACAGGGGAGAAGGAGAGAGGGGGAAGGAAGGGGGAAGTAGAGAGTGGAGAAGGAGAGGGGGAAGGAGAGCGCGGAAGGAAGGGAGAAGGAGAGAGGGGAATGAAGGGAGAAGGAGAGAGTGGGGGAAGGAGAGAAGGGAAGGAAGGGGGAAGGAGAGAGGGGAGAAGAAGAGAGGGGAAAAAGGGGGAAGGAGAGAGGGGAGAAGGAGAGAGTGGGGGAAGGAGAGTGTGGAATGAAGGGGGAAGGAGAGAGGGGAGAAGGAGAGAGGGGAAGGAAGGGGGAAGGAGAGAGGGGAGAAGGAGAGAGTGATGAAGGTGAGGGGGAAGGAGAGAGGGGAGAAGGAGGGTGGAAAGAAAGGGGTAAGGAGACAGGGAAGAAGGAGAGAGGGGAAGGAAGGGGAAGTAGAGAGTGGAGAAGGAAAGAGAGGGGGAAGGAAGGAGGGGAAGGTAGGGGGAAGGAGAGAGGGGAGAAGGTGAGAGAGGAACGAAGGGAGAAGGAGAGAGGGTAGAAGGTGAGAGTAGGGGAAGGAGAGAGGGGAAGGAAGGGGGAGGAGAGAGGGGAGAAGGAGAGAGGGGAAGGACAGGGTGACGGATAGAGGGGGAAGGAGAGAGTGGAGAAGGAGGGGGCAACGAGAGACGGGGAAGGGAGGAATGAGTGAGGGGGAAGTAGAGAGTGGGGAAGGATAGAGGGAGACGGAGGGAAGGAGAGGGGGAGAAGGAGGGGGTGAAGAAGAGGGGAAAGGAGAGAGGAGAGAAGTAGAGGGGGGAAGGAAGGGGGAAGGAAGTCCGAAGGAGAGAGGGGTGAAGGGGGGGAGGAAGGAATAACGAGAGATGGAAAGGAAGGGGAAAGGAGAGAGGGAAGGAGAGGGAGAAGGTGAGGAGAAAGGAAGGGGGAAGGAGGGAGGGAAGGAGAGGGAGAATGTGAGGAGAAAGAAAGGGGGAAGGAGGGAGGGGAGAAGGAGAGAGGGGGGATGGAGGGGGGGAAGGAGAGAGGGGAGAAGGAGAGGGGGGTAGTAGAGAGGGAAGGAAGGGGGAAGGAGAGAGGGGAGAAGGAGAGAGGGGAAGGAAGGAGAGAGGGGAGAAGGAGAGGGGGAAGGAAGGGGGAAGGAGAGAGTGTAGAAGGAGAGAGTGGGGCAAGGAGAGAGGGGAAGGAAGGGGGAAGGAGCGAGGGAAGAAGGAGAGGAGGGAAGGAAGGGGGAAGGAGAGAGGGGAGAAGGAGAGAGGGGAAGGCAGGGGGAAGGAGAGAGGGGAGAAGGAGAGAGGGGAAGGAAGGGGGAAGGAGAGAGGGGAGACGGAGAGGAGGGAAGGAAGGGGGAAGGAGAGAGGGGGAAGGAGAGAGGGGAGAAGGAGAGGGGGTAGTAGAGAAGGAAGGAAGGGGAAGAGAGGGGAGAAGGAGAGAGGGAAAGGAAGGGGGAAAGAGAGAGGGGAGGAGAGAGGGGAAGGAAGGGGGAAGGAGAGAGGGGAGAAGGAGAGGGGTGAAGGAAGGGGGAAGGAGCGCGGGCAGAATGTGAGGAGGGAAGGAAGGGGAAAGGAGAGAGGGGAGAAGGAGAGAGGGGAGAAGGAGAGATGGGAAGGAAGGCACTGATCAAGAAATACGAAACTACAATGTATCTGGAAATGGAGTATTCCAGTTCCAAGGATGCGAATTGGAAAGCAGTTTATTGGATGAATGTCCTGTTCCTTCCCACAATGCAACATCCTGACAGTATCGACGGTTCCATTCCCCTTCACAGGTGGGTGTTAATATCTCTTCTGAAGTAGTGAGGTGTTTCCATTGTCCTGTTCCTGGAGGGTGTCCTTGTTGGTGCCTCTCTGTCTGACCCACTCCTTGTGTGACTTTAGTATTGCTGGGTTGTGAAACTGTCCTGAGGGCTTTGAGATATCTGTGCTGCTGTGTCATGTCAGTGGGAGCAGAAATCCTAATCCCTTGTATGTGTGCTGTCTGATTCGGCTTGTGAGCTGCTGGGGAATTCTGGGGGTTCTGGTACAGTTTGGGCAATTTTGCTTTTGTGGGCCTATCGTGGGTTAGCAAATCTTTTCCCACACTAATTTATCCAACTGTCAGTGGCTACTGATTTGTACTGACCCCAAATGTTTCCAAGTGTGGATGGTTATGGATTTGCACAGACCCAAAATGTTTCTAATGTCGTGGGTTACTGACTTGCACTGTCCCGAAATGTTTTGAAATGTCAGTGCTTACTGATTTGTACTGACCTGTAATTTTTACACTTTTTGGTGGTTACAGATTTGTACAGACCTGAAATTTTTCTAAGTGTCAGATATTACTGATTTGCACTGCCCCACTTTGTCGAAGTGTCAGTGTTCCCTGATATGCACCAACTAGAAATGTCTCCATGTGTCAGTGGTTACTGATTTATACTGACCCCAATTTTTTCTAAGTGTGGATGGTTACTGATTTGCACTGTCCCAAAATTATTTTAAACATCAGTGCTGACCAATTTGTACTGACCAGTAATTTTTCCACCTATCGGTGGTTAATGGTTTGTACTGACACAAAATTACTCTGTGTCGATGCTCACTGATTTGTACTGACTTGAAATTCACCCAACTCTCAGTGGTTACTGATTTGCACTGACCCCAAATTTTTCAAAGTGTCGGTGATGAATCATCTGGACTGCCCCGAACTTTTTCCACCTGTCGGTGGTTTCTGATTTATACTGACCCCAAATTTTTCCAAGTGTGGATGTTTACTGATTTGCACTGACCCAAAATCTTTCTTAGTGTCAGTGGTTACTGATTTGTACTGTCTTGAAATTTTTCAACCTGTCACCGGTTCCTGTTTTGCACTGACCCGAAATATTTCCAACTGTCTATGGTTGCTGATGGAAACTGACTGGAAATTTTTCAAATTTCCACACTGTAAGTAATCTAATCTAATCTCGGTGGTTACTGATGTGTACTGACTCAAAATTTTTCAAATAGTCAGATCATACTGATTTGTACTGACCCCATCTTTTTCCAACTGTCGTTGGTTACTGATTTGTACAGAGCAGAAATTTTTCAAAGTGTTGGTTGTAACTGATTTGTACGGACCTGAATTTTCTCTAAGTGTCAGTGATTACTGATTTGCACTAACCCAGCATTTTGTCAGAGTCAGTGGTTTCTGAGTTGTACCGACCCGAAAATTTTCCAACTGTCAGTGGTTACTGATTTGCGCTCACATGAAATTTTTCCAACTGTCGGTGGTTAGCGATTTGTACTGACCCCAAACCTTTGTAAGTGTCGGTGATTACAGACTTGCACTGCCCTGAGGTTTGTCAAAGTGTCAGTGTTTCCTGATTTGCACCAACTAGAAATCTTTTCCAGTGGTCACTGATTTGTACTGACACCAAATTTTTCTAAGTGTGGATGGTTACTGATTTACACTGACCCGAACATTTTCTAGGTGTTGTTGGTTACTGATTTGTAGTGACAATATCTTTTCCACTTGTCGGTGGTTACTGATTTGCACCGCCCTGAAGTTTGTCGAAGTGTCAGTGTTTCCTGATTTGCACTAACCAGAATGTTTTTTCTCCATGTGTCAGTGGTTACTGATTTGTACTGACCCGAACCTTTTCTAAGTGTGGATGGTGACTGATTTGCACTGACCCAAATTCTTTTGAAATGTCAGTGCTCACCACTTTTTGGTGGTTACTGATTTGTACTCACCCAATATTTTTCGAAGTGTTAGTGCCTACTGATTTGAAGTGACCCTAAATTTTTCCAACTGTCGGTGGTTACTGATTTGTTACTGACCCTCGTTTTTCTAAGTGTGGATGGTAACTGATTTGTACTGACCTGAATTTTTTTTGAAATCTCAGTGTATACCGATTTGTACTGACCCGCAATTTTTCCAACCATCTGTGGTTATTGATTTGCACTGACCCTAAATGTTTCCAACTGTCGGTGGTTATTGATTTCTACTGACCTGAAATTATTCTAAGTGTCAGTGATTACTGACTTGCATTGCCCTGGAAGTTTGTCAAAATGTCAGTGTTTCCTGATTTGCACCGACTGAATTTTTTCTATGTATCAGTGGTTACTGATTTGTACTGACCCCAAATTATTCTCTGTGTCGGTGGCTTCTGATTTTCACTGACCCTAATTTCTTTACAACTCTCAGTGATTACTGATTTGAATTCACCCGAAAATTTCCCAACTGTCAGTGTTTCCTGATTTGCACAGACCAGATTTTTTTTTCCATGTATCATTGGTTACTGATTTGTACTGACCCCAAATTATTCTCTGTGTCGGTGAATACTGATTAGCACTGCCCTGAAGTTTGTCGAAGTGTCAGTGATTTGCACCGACCAGAATGTTTTTCCAGTGTTTCCAGAATGTACCAGTGTTGACTGATTTGTACTGACCCGAACATTTTCTCACTGTCGGTGGTTACTGATTTTTACTGAGCACAAATTTTGCTAGGCGCAGATGATGACTGATTTGCACAGCCCCAAAATATTTAAAAATATCAGTGCTTACCAATTTGTACTGACCTGAAATGTTTTCACCTATCAGTAGTTACTGATTCGTACTGACCCGTAATTTTTCCAACTGTCGGTGGTTATTGATTTCTACTGACCTGAAATCGTTCGAAGTGTCGATGGTTACTGATTTGCACTGCCCTGAAGTATGTCAAAGCGTCAGTGTTTCCTGATTTGCACTGACCAGAATTTTCTTTCCATGTATCAGTGGTTACTGATTTGTACTGACCCGAACGTTTTCCACCTGTCAGTGGTTACTGATTTGTACTGACCCCTATTATTCTCTGCATCGGTGGTTACTGATTTTCATTGACTAGAAATTGTTTGAAGTGTCAGTGGTTACTGATTTTAATTGACCCTAAATCTTTCCAACTATCAGTGTTTCCTGATTTGCACCGACCAGAATTTTTTTCACGTAATTTTTCCATTTTTTGGTGATTACTGATTTGTACCCACCCAATATTTAACAAAGTGTCAGGGCTTACTAATTTGAACTGACCCTAAATTTTTCCAACTGTCAGTGTTTCCTAATTTGCACTGACCAGAATTTTTTCCATGTATCAGTGGTTACTGAATTGTACTGACCCCAAATTATTCTCTGTGTCGGTGAATACTGATTTGCACTGCCCTGAAGTTTGTTGAAGTGTCAGTGTTTCCTCATTTGCACCGACCAGAATTTTTTTCCATGTACCAGTGTTTACTGATTTGTACTGACCCGAACATTTTCTCAGTGTCGGTGGTTACTGATTTTCATTGACTAGAAATTGTTTGAAGTGTCAGTGATTTCTGATTTTAATTGACCCTAAATTTTTCCAACTATCAGTGTTTCCTGATTTGCACCGACCAGAATTTTTTCCATGTATCAGTAGTTACTGATTTGTACTGTCCCAAATTATTCTCAGTTCTGGTGGATACTGATTTCTTCTGACCCGAATCTTTTTGAAGTGTGAATGGTGACTGATTTGCACTGTCGGAAATTCCTTTGAAATGTCAGTGCTCACTGATTTGTACTCACCCGTAATTTCTCTAATGTTAGTGGTTACTGATTTGTTCTGACCATAAATTTTTCAAACTGTCAGTGGTTACTGATTTTCATTGACTAGAAATTTTTCGAAGTGTTAGTGCTTACTGATTTGAATTGACCCCAATTTTTCCAACTGTCAGTGGTGACTGATTTGTGCTGAAACAATTTTTTTGAAACCTCAGTGCTTACTAATTTGTACTGACCACAATTTTTCCACCTGTTGGTGATTATTGATTTCTACTGACCTGAAATTAATCTAAGTATCGGTGGTTACTGATTTGCACTGCGCTGAAGTTTGTCGAAGTGTCAGTGTTTCCTGATTTGCACTGACCAGAATGTTTTTCCATGTACCAGTGTTTGCTGATTTGCACCGACCAGATTTTTTTTCAAGTATCAGTGGTTACAGATTTGTAGTGACCCCAAATTATTCTCTGTGTTGGTGATTACTGATTTCTACTGATCCAAACATTTTTCTAAGTGTGGATGGTTACTGATTTGCACTGACCCAAATTCTTTTGAAATGTCAGTGCTCACTGATTTGTACTGGCCTGTAAATTCTCTAACTGTTGGTGGTTACTGATTTGTACTCACCCAATATTTTTTGAAGTGTTCGTGCTTGCTGATTTGAACTGACCCTCAATGTTTCCAACTGTTGGTGATTATTGATTTCTACTGACCTGAAATTAATCTCTAAGTATCGGTGGTTACTGATTTGCACTGCGCTGAAGTTTGTCGATGTGTCAGTGTTTCCTGATTTGTACTGACCAGATTTTTTTTCAAGTATCAGTGGTTACAGATTTGTACTGACCCCAAATTATTCTCTGTGTTGGTGGTTACTGATTTCTACTGATCCAAACCTTTTTCTAAGTGTGGATGGTTACTGATTTGCACTGACCCAAATTCTTTTGAAGGATCAGTGCTCACCGATTTGTACTGACCTGCAATATTTCCAAATGTCGGTGGTTACTGATTTGTGCTGACCCGAAATGTTTCCAAATGTCGGTGATTACTGATTTGTACTGCCCTGAAGTTTGTCGAAGTGTCAGAGTTTCCTGATTTGCACCAACCAGAATTTTTTTCCATATATCAGTGGTACCTGATTTGTACTGACCTCAAATTATTCTCAGTTTTGGTGGTTACTGATTTCTACTGACCCGAACCTTTTCTAAGTGTGGATGGTTACTGATTTGCACTGACCCAAATTCTTTTGAAATGTCAGTGCTCACTGATTTGTACTGACCTGTAATTTTTTCCAAATGTCACTGGTTCCAGATTTGTACTGAATTGAAATTTTTCAAACTGTGTCGGTGATTACTGATTTGCGCTGCCCTGAAGTTTGTCGAAGTGTCAGAGTTTCCTGATTTGCACCGACCAGAATGTTTTTCCATGTACCAGTGTTTACTGATTTGTACTGACCCGAACATTTTCTCAGCGTCAGTGGTAACTGATTTTTACTGAGCACAAATTTTGATATGCGTGGATGGTGACTGATTTGCACTGTCCCAAAATTTTTTATAATGTCAATGCTCCCCGATTTGTACTGACCCAATATTTGTCCACCTGATGGTGGTTACTGATTCGTACTGACCTGAAATTATTCTCTGTGTCAGTGATTACTGATTTGCACTGCCCTGAAGTTTGTTGAAGTGTCAGTGTTTCCTGATTTGCACCGACCAGAATGTTTTTCCATGTATCAGTGTTTACTGATTTGCACTGACTTGAAACATTTTCTCAGTGTCGGTGGTTACTGATTTTTACTGAGCACAAGTTTTGCTAACCGCAGATGGTGACTGATTTACAATGTCCCAAATTCTTCTGAATTGTCAGTGTTTACTGATTTGCACTGACCCGACCATTTTCTCAGTGTCGGTGGTTACTGACTTGCACTCACCTAATATTTTTTGAAGTGTTAGTGCTTACTGATTTGGACTGACCCTAAATGTTTCCATCTGTCAGTGGTTACTGATTCATAACTGACCCTCAGTTTGTTGAAGTGTGGATGGTTACTGATTTGTACTGACCCGAATTTTTTCTTACTGTCACTGGTTCCTGATTTGTATTGACTTGAATTTTTTCAAACTGTCAGTGGTTACTGATTTGTACTGCCCCAAAATTTTTCGAAGAGTCAGTGTTTCGACCAGAATTTTTTTCCATGAATCACTGGTTACTGATTTGTACTGACCACAAATTTTTCTAACTGGGAATGGTTACTGATTTGAATTGTCCCAAAAGGTTTTAAAATGTCAGTGCTCACCGATTTGTACTGACTCAAAATTCATCCAACTGTCGGTGGTTACTGATTTAGAGTCGTAGAGTCATTGACATATACAGTATGGAAACAATCCTTTCGGTCCAACGTGTCCATGCCGACCAGATATCCCAACCCAATCTAGTCGGACCTGCCAGCACCCGGCCCATATCCCTCCAAACCCTTCCTATTCATATACCCATCCAAATGCCTTTTAAATGTTACAATTGTACCAGCCTCCACCACTTCCTCTGGCAGCTCATTCCATACACGTACCACCCTCTGTGTGAAAACTTTGTCCCTTCAGTCTCTTTTATATCTTTCCCCTCTCACCCTAAACCTATGCCGTCTAGTTCTGGACTCACTAACCCCAGGGAAAAGACTTTGTCTTTTTATCCTATCCACACTGGTCATAATTTTGTAAACCACTATCAGATCACCCCTCTGCCTCTGACGGTCCAGGGAAAACAGCCCCAGCCTGTTCAGCCTCTCCCTATAGCTCAAAACATCCAAGCCGGGCAACATCCTTGCGAATCTTTTCTGAATCCTTTCAAGTTTCACAACATCTTTCCGATAGGAAGGAGACAGAATTGCATACCATATTCCAACAGTGGCCTGACCAATGTCTTGTACAGCCACAACATAACCTCCCAACTCCTGTACTCAATACTCTGATCAATAAAGGAAAGCATACCAAACGCCTTCTTCACTATCCTATCTACCTGCGACTTCACTTTCAGGGAGCTATGAACCTGAACTCCAAGGTCTCTTTGTTCAGCAACACTCCCTTGAACCTTACCATTAAGTGTAGAAGTCCTGCTAAGATTTGTTTTCCCAAAATGCAGCACCTCGCATTTATCTGAATTAAACTCCATCTGCCACTTCTCAGCCCATTGGCCCATCTGATCCAGATCCTGTTGTACTCTGAGGTAACCGTCTTTGCTGTCCACTACACCTCACATTTTGGTGTCATCCGAAAACTTACCAACTGTATCTGTTATGCTCGCATCATTTATGTAAATGACAAAAGTAGAGGGCCCATCACCGATCCTTGTGGCACTCCACTGGTCACAGGCCTCCAGTCTGAAAAACAACCCTCCACCACCGCCCTCTGTCTTCTACCTTTGAGCCAGTTCTTTATCCAAATAGCTAGTTGTCCCTGTATTCCATGAGATCTAACCTTGCTAACCAGTCTCCCATCGGGAACCTTTTCGAAGGCCTTACTGAAGTTGATTTAGATCACATCTACTGCTCTACCCTCATCAATCCTCTTTGTTACTTCTTCAAAAAACTCAATCAAGTTTGTGAGACATGATTTCCCACACACAAGGTCATGTTGACTATCCCTAATGAGTCCTTGCCTTTCCAAAAACGTGCGTCCTGTCCCGCAGGATTCCCTCCAACAACTTGCCCACCACCGATGTCAGGCTCACTGGTCTTTTGTACTCTGGCATGTCCTTACCGCTCTTCTTAAACTGTGGCACCACGTTTGCCAACCTCTGGTCTTTCGGCAACCTCACCTGTGACTATCGATGATACAAATATCTCAGCAAGAGGCCCAGCAATCACTTCTCTAGCTTCCCACTGAGTTCTAGGGTATACCCGATCAGGTCCTGGGGATTTATCCACCTTTATGCGTTTCAAGACATCCAGCACTTCCTCCTCTGTAATATGGACATTTTGCAACGTTTCACCATCTATTTCCCTACAGTCTATATCTTCCATATTCTTTTCACTAGTAAATACTGATGCAAAATATACGTTTAGTATCTCCCCCATTTTCTGTGGCTCTACACAAAGGCCACCTTGTTGATCTTTGAGGGGCCCTATTCTCTCCTTAGTTACCCTTTTGTCCTGAAAGTATTTGTAAAAACCTTTTGGATTCTCCTTAATTCTATTTGCCAACGTTACCTCATGTCCCCTTTTTGCCCTCCTGATTTCCCCCTTAAGTTATACTCCTACTCCTTTATACTCTTTTAAGGATTCTCTCTATCTATCCTGCCTATACCTTACATATGCTTCCTTCTTTTTCTCAACCAAACCTCCAATTTCTTTAGTCATCCAGCATTCCCTATACCTACCAACCTTTCCTTTCACCCTGACAGGAATATACTTTCTCTGGATTCTTATTATCTTACTTATGAAGGCTTCCCATTTTATAGCCGTTCCTTTACCTGCAAACATCTGCCCCCAATCAGCTTTTGAAAATTCTTGCCTAATACCGTCAAAATTGGCCTTTCTCCAATTTAGAACTTCAACTTTTAGATCTGGCCTACCCTATTCCATCACTATTTAAAATCTAATAGAATTATGGTCGCTGGTCCTAAAGTGTTCCCCCACTGACACCTCAGTCACCTGCCCTGCCTTATTTCCCAAGAGAAAGTCAAGATTTGCACCTTCTCTAGTAGGTACATCCACATACTGAATCAGAAAATTGTCTTGTACATACTTACACACTCCATCTAAACCCTTAACACTATGGCAGTCAAAGCCTATGTTTGGAAATTTAAAATCCCTGACCATAACCACCCTATTATTCTTTCAGATAGCTGAGATTCCCTAACAAATTTGTTTCTCAATTCCCCTCTGACTATTCGGGGGTCTATAATACAATCCCAATAAGGTGATCATCCCTTTCTTATTTCTCAATTCCACCCAACTAACGTCCCTGGATGTAGTTCCGGGAATATCCTCCCTCAGCACAGATGTAATGCTATCCCTTATCAGAAACTCCTCTATTGCCTCTTTTGCTATCCTTCCTGTAGCATTTGTATCATGGAACATTAAACTGCCAGTCCTGCCCATCTCTGAGCCATGTTTCTATCATTGATTTTTTTTTTAGATTACATTACAGTGTGGAAACAGGCCCTTCAGCCCAACAAGTCCACACCGACCCGCCAAAGCGTAACCCACCCATACCCCTAAACTAACACTATAGGCAATTTAGCATGGCCAACTCACCGAACCTGCATATCTTTGGACTGTGGGAAGAAACCGGAGCACCCGGAGGAAACCCACGCAGACACGGGGAGAATGTGTAAACTCCACACAGTCAGTCGCCTGAGGCGGGAATTGAACCCGGGTCTCCAGCGCTGTGAGGCAGCAGTGCTAACCACTGTGCCGCCCACTGTGCTGTGATATCTCACAAATGTGAGGTGATGCATTTAGCCAAGACTAATTCGAGAGCGAATTATACAATGAACAGAGGACCCTTGGGAAAAGTTGATGAGCAGAGAGATCTGGGAGTGCAGGTCCATTGTACCCTGAAGGTTGCTGCACAGGTGGATAGAGTGGTCAAGAAGGCATATAGTCTGCTTGCCGTCATTGGACGGGGTATTGAGTGTAAGAGCTGGTAAGTCATGCTAAAATTGTACAATACATTGGTTTGAACGTATTTAGAATACTGTGTACAGTTCTGGTCACCACATTCCCAAAAGGATGTGGACACTTTGGAGAGGGTGCAGAGAAGGTTTACGAGGATGTTGCCTGGTATGGAAGGTGCTAGCTATGAAGAGAGGTTGAGTAGGTTAGGTTTGTTTTCATTAGAAAAAGGGAGTTTAAGGGGGGGCCGTGATTGAGGTTTATGAAATCATGAAGGGTGTAGACAGGGTGGATGAAGATAAGCTTTTTCCCAGGGTGAAGGATTCAATAATGAGAGGTCACACTTTCAAGATGAGAGGTGGAAAGTTTAAGGGGGATACACACGGCAAGTACTTCACACAGAGTGTGGTGGGCGTTTGGAATGTGTTGCCAGCAGAGGTGGGAGAGGCAGGCACGGTAGGGACATTTAAGATGTGTCTGGACAGATGCATGAGTAGGTGGGGAGCAGAGGGATTCAGATACTCAGGAATTGGACGACAGGTTTAGACAGTACATTTGGATCAGCTCAGGCTTGGAGGGCAGAAGGACCTGTTCCTGAACTGTACATTGTCGTTCTTTAACGCAGTTCCATGTTCCTAACAGTGCCCTGAGGTCATCTGCCTTCCATGTTAGGCCCCTTGCTTTGAAATAAATGCAATTTAATTTATTAGTCCTACCTTGTTCCTGCCTGCCCTGACTGTTTGACTCACTTCTGTACTTAACTGTCCCAGTCTCAGATTGATATCTTTCCTCACTATCTCCCTGGGTCCCCCCACTCCCACCCCCCACCCCCCACCTTACTAGTTTAAATCCTCCCGAGCAGCGCTAGCAAATTTCCCTGCCAGTATATTAGATTAGACCCCTTCCAAATTTATGTAATCCATCCTTCTTGTACAGGTCACTTCTACCCCGAAAGAGATTCCAATAATCCAAAAAATGTAAATACTTCTCTGAAATAACAGTCCCACAACAGGAGAGAGAAGGAAAGGAGGATGTGGGGGGATGAGGTTAAGGGGGAATGGTGGGGGGAAATGAGAGGTGGGGAAGGAAGGGACGGGAAGGAGATGTGGGAAGGGAAGGGAGGGGAGGGAGAGGGGTGGTATGAGAAGGGGGTAGGAGGAAGGAAGGAGGGAGGGGTGGAGGAGGGGGGAATGAGGGAGGGGAGGGAGTGGGGGAAGGAGAGGGGGAGGAGTAGGGTGATTGAGTGGGGGAATGAGGGAGAGACGAGGGGGAGGAGAGGGTGGGGAGGAGAGGGGACAGGAAAGGGAGAAAGGACAGGATGGAAAGAGAGGGGGGAATGTAAGGGGGGAAGGGGAGGTGGGGATGGGGGAAACGGGAAGGAGGAGAGGGGTGGAAGGAGAAGGTGGTAGGAGGGGGAAGGCGGGAGGAGAAGGGGGTGGAGGAGAGGGGGAAATGATGGAGGGGTGCAGGAGAGGAGGGGAAGTATGTGGAGGGAAGGAGAGATGGGAAAGGAGAGAGGGGAGGGGAGGGGAAATGTAGAGGGGAAAGGAGATGGGCAATGTAGAGGGGGAAGGGGGAAGAAGAGGGTGAAGGGGAAGGTGAAGTGGGGGAAAGAGAGTCGGGGAAGGAGGGGGGAAGAATGGGTGGAAGGAGAGGGGCGAAGGGGGAATGAGAGGGGGGAAGGGGTGAAGGAGAGGTGGGTAAGGGGGAGGAGAGGGCAGAGTTGGGGAAAGCAATTAGCAGGGAAGGAGAGGGTGTATATAAGGGGGAAAAGTAAGGGGATGGAGGGGAGAAGCAGAGAGAGAGAAGAGTGAGGGGAGGAAAGGGGGTAATGGAGAGGCTTGAAGGAGGGGAGGAGAATGTAGTGGGGAAGGAGACAGGGGAAGGAGGGGAGGGGAAGGAAAGGGTGGAGAGAGGGAAGGAGAGGGGGGATGGAGAGGAGGAAGGCGAGTCGAGGGCAAGGCGAGTGCTCAGGAACGAGGGGGGAAGGTAAGGATGATGGAGGGGAAAACAGAGAGAAGAGTGGGAGGAAGGAGTGGGGAGGAGAGGAGGAGGAGGGGCAGGTGAGAAAGAAGAGAGGGAGAGAAGAGAGGGGTAGAAAAGAGTGAGAGAGAGAGACATAGAAATGTCCCTCAGTCCCCCCTGTCCCCTCTGCCCTCTCCCCTCTGACATGTGTTAGTGACATGTGCAGCCCCCCCCCCCCCACATGGTACTGAGTCCAAATCTCCCTCAGGGACAGGAGGACAGGGAGGGAGGGGGGTGTGGTCTTCCCCAGTTTCCTCATTCCCCCTCCCCCGCTGACCCCAGCTCCAACCTTCCAGCTCAGCCTCGCCCCCATGACCTGTCCCACCTGTCAATCGTACTTCCCACCAATCTGCTCCATCCTCCTGTTGCTGCTGATTCCTCCTCCCGGCCACCAGAGGGAGCCGCTCTGCCTCTCCTCACGGCCCTGGTCTGAGTCACCTCTTCCCTTCTCCCGCTTCCTCCTTGTCAATCCTTACCTTGTGGGGGCGGACGGCCATCCTGGGGTGACGTCACCGCGCCGCCCCTTGCGCCTTTGCGTCACCCAGGTGATTGTGACGCTGTGAGTGAGTGAGAGTCCCCCCTGAGTGTAACCATCTGGAACACAGTCTGGGTCCCATCAGCTGATTCCCAGCTTTTACAGATGGAATGTCCAGGAGAAAGTGTCACAGTCACGGGATGGCCCTCATCCCATTGTCAGGGAAGAGGGGAATCTGGTTACAATCTCATGGTCATTTGGACAATGAACAGATCCGTGTAATCACTGGGTGTCCGTCTGGGAAATGGATTGATGATGATGGAGAGGAGTTGTGTTCTCCAGAATTAGGTGGAATAAACTTGCAGTGCAGCTTGTTCAGCACCACAGCTACAAACATCCCCTGTCTCCACCACCGACACTCAGTAACAGCACTGTGTACCATAGACAAGATGGACTGGAGAAATTCCCCAAGGTTCCTTCCAGAGCAGCTTGCAGACCCACGGCACTATCATGTGGAATGCTGAGCACAGCAGATACACAGGAACACCACCAGTTCACGATTCCACATCAAGCCACTCCCCACCCTGGCTTGGAAATACATCTCAGTCCCAAAAGTGCCATTGGTTGGAAATCCTGGAACTCCCTCCCTTACATCATTGTGGGTTTATCTGCACCAAATAAATGGCAGCAGTTCAAGGCAATAACTCACCGTCACCTTCACCAGAGCAATTATATCTGAGCAATCCGTGGGGACCCAGCGGCAATGACCCAAACACATGAATGAATCACAAAATAAAGCTCAGTATTTGGGACCCGTGTGCTCCAGTGCTGAGCTTCTGAATAAATTGGGTCGATATTGTTGAAAATTGAAAGGCGATTTCATTTGAATATCTCAGATTGTGAAGAGGCTTGAGAGGGGAGATGCTGAGAAATTAATTCTGTGGGTCTGGGAATCTAAAACACGATAACACAGTCTCAGGAGTTGCTGGAAAAGCTCAGCAGGTCAGGCGGCATCTGTGCAGAGAAATCAGCGTTAATGTTACAGCATCCGCAGTTCATTCGGGTTTTATTACCACCCTCTCAGGGTAAGGGGCAGGTTATTTGGGACTGAAATGAGGAGACAGCGCTTCACTCTAAGGCCTCTGAGTCTTTAACATTCTCTCTCCCTGAGGAATGTGGATGGTCCCTCACTGAGTACATTTCAGATTGGAATAGACAGATTGCCGGGGTCTCAGGGTGGCGCGGGATGTGGGGAGTGGATAGGAAACCGGATTTGAAATCTTAAACCAGCTCTGATTGGATTGACTGCCAGAACAGACTGAACAGTTTAAACAGGCTGTACAGTCTCCTCCTGCTCACATTTCCTGAGATCTTAGATGTTTACTGAACCAACCCCCAATCCCTTTGGATTTGGTTCCATGAAACCGTTTATCATTAAATCTCTTCAGCCCCCACCCTATTACAAACCATCTCATTCTTTCTTCAGCGTTACCCCCCATTCCAATTCCTCAGAAATCATTACTTTTCTAACTTCCTTCTGCTCTGCTGAATCCCCCCACCCTCATAACACACGGGGTAACCTTTCCCTTCTCCCATTAGATGCTGCCTGACCTTATCAGATTTCTCAGCATGGTCTGTGTTCATTTCAGAGGGAATGACATCTCCCTGATCCTGTTTCTGTGAGAGGATATATTCTCCAATGCGACTCCTTGATAATCCGTGTGTTCACAGGGAAAAGAGGGATCGCTCTGTCCAAATTTATAACATGCACAAAAGGGCATCGAGATATTGTGATGATATTAAAAATAAAACATCTTAAACCAAATGAAATCCATGAGGAAATGGCATGTTGGAATGGGATCTGTAAGGAGCAGGAATTCAATCCGCCTTCCCCCCCTGTTGTTATTGGGTATGATGCTCCTGACCCACCGATACACAGATCTGACTAAATGCACAAACAACCTCTCTCCATCCATTTCATTCAGAATAATGTCAATAACAGGACGGATTAAAGCAAAATACAAACTGTGATGAATGCTGCATGTAGGGAGGCATGTTTCTGTAGAGTTTATACAGCACTGAGATCAGGCTGTTCGGCCCATCATTCACATTCCAGTCTAACCGTCTGGACTCCCTCTCTAAAACTCTCCAATTACCCAGATCCCTGTCTGAATGAAGACTGTCTGTGTGGGGTTTGCACATTTTCCCGGGGTCTGCGTGGGATCCTTCTGGGTGCGTGGGTTTCCTCCCACAGTCCAATGATGTGCAGGTTATAGTGGGTTGGCCATGCTAAATTGTCCAGAGTATCCAGGGATGTGTAGGTGAGGTGGATTACCCATGGAAAATGCAGGGTTACAAGGATAGGGTAGCGGGGGTGAGTCTTGGTGGGTTACATGATCGTCCGAATGGCCGGTTTCCACACTGTAGGGATTCTATGATTCTATGCTCCTTCCCATCTGTCTCTATGGATGAGGGAGACGATCACCTGACCCAATATCCCCTTCGGTGGCTCAACGTTTGCTTTGTTTCCAACAAAGAACTGCAGGTGCTGCAGATCTGAGAGACAGCACAGAAATTGCTGGAGAAACTCAGCAGGTCTGGCAGCATCTGTGGGGAGGGAACCTTTCGGATCCAGGGATTATTCTTCAGAACTGAAGGCATCTGATTCTGGTGTTGTCAGACCTGCTGAGCTTCTCCAGCAATTTCTTGTTTGGATTTCAGCCCCAATCCAGTTGGTGATGATCACGGCCTTGTTAAGTGTGTTTGGGAATGGGGAGGGAGCTGCTTGTAGGGTGATGGTGGTGTAGTGGGGAGCACAGCTGCCTTCCAAGCAGTTGACCTGGGTTTGATTCCCGGCCATCGCAGTGCTGCGGTCTGTAAGTAGCTTTAAAAAGTAAACGCGCTAGAATGAACCGAGAAAATCGAATTTTTCCTGCTGTGGTAAACCGGATCTGTCAGAGTGCTCCTGCTTTTCCTGGCGATGGTTCCTGTGAATTGCAGTGTGGAACCGGGCAGCATTGCTCGGCATCTCGGAAGCTTTCCCCTCTGCTCCTTCCCATTTCTTATTGAAATATTGGGTACAGCACAAGGATGGGTTTGTTTTGTTCGAAAAGTGAGAGACTGCTCCCGTCAGGAACCTGAAATAATTACAGAAGCCGCTGGAAACACTGAACAGTTCCAACAGCTTCTGTAGTGGTGGGGAGGGAGGGATAATGTGTCAAATCTACACAAAGATAAAATAAACTCCAGCCACAAAACAGAGTTCCTAAGTTTTACAAACATCCGCATAACGTTTTTCTGAGCCATCAATTCCCCTTAAACCCTGCCAATGCAGAATAGCATCTTTCTGATTCTCACTTTGAGAGATGTCCCTCAGTGAGCTCCTCCACCATTCTTTCCATTTCACTGGGGACCCACTATCCACAGTCTCCAATCAAATGACCTGAACTCAGACACACAGAGATCTTAAAGAGTGACACAATGCAGATAGGAAGTTGATTTCATTTCTGTTTCTGAGTCCAATCTTCACTCAGTGCGACAGAGTCAGGTATTCAAGGCTCAAACAAGAGCTGGATTCTGCTTCTGGTGATTGTCTTCATTCAGTGAGAAGGAGGGCCATGGGCTGGAAGGAGCTCATCATTGTGCTTCGGGTTGTCTGCTCAGTCTGCAGCATTGCAGGCCGTGGGAGCAGGGCAGTGGGAAAGGTACCTCGTGTGGACTGCAATAGGACTTTCAACACATTGTTCCAGACCAGTAACAGAGCTCCAGGAATTCTGAATGAGGATCGGAAAAATGTATTGATTGAAGGAGGAGGATCAGGAAAACAGGATAAAGCTGATGAGATCAGCAGGATTTCTCAGTCTAACTCTGTGCCATACTTTATTTTCTGCTTCATAAATCTACAATCCGGAGTTCAACCCACTCAGAGCAATATAAGCTCAGAAACAAATCATTCAGTCCAACACATCCATGCTGAACTGGTATCCGATGTAAATCTCATCCTATTTGTCAGAATTTGGCCCAAGTTCCTCTGAACCCTTTTTAATTCCTGCACCCACCCAGATACCTTTTAAATGTTGTAATTGTACCAGCCTCCACTACTTCCTCTGGCAGCTCATGCACACAGTTCCCTCTGCGTGAAAAATGTTCCCCTTAGGTCCCTTTTATGTTTCCCCTCTCAACTTTAACATATGCCATCTGCTTCTGGACTCCCCCACCACAGGGAAATCACTTTGCCTTTTTACCCTATTGAGGCCCTTCATGATTTTGTGAACCTCTATAAGGTTACCCCTCAGCCACTGACGCTCTAGGGATAATAACGTCACCCTATACAGTCTTAACCTCCAGCACAAACCCTCCAACCTTGGCAACATCCTTGTAAATCTTTTCTGAACCCTTTAAAGTTTCACAACACCCTTCTTAGCGGAGGGAGTCCAGAATTGCACTATATACCAAAAGTGGCCGAACCAATACTGCAACATGACCTCCCAACTCATTTACACAATTAACTGAGCAATAAAGACAAAAATGACAAACGCTTTCTTCACTATCCTATCGAAATGTTAGTCCACCTTCAACGATCTATGAAGCTGTACTCCAGGTCTATTTGTTTAGCAACATCCCTCGTACCTTGTCCATTCAGTGTATAAATCCTGCTCTCTTTTGCCTTAACAAAATGCAGCACCTCACATTTATCTAAATTAATCTCAATCTGCCATCCCTCGGTCCATTGGCCCATCTGATCAAGATCCCGTTGTCCTCTGAGGTAACCATCTTCACTGTCCTCGACACCTCCAATTTTACTGTCACCTGCAAACTTACTAACCATTCGTCCGATGGTCACATCCAAATCATTTATATAAATGACAAAACAACAGTGGACCCAGCACCGATCCTTGGGGCACACCGCTGGTCACAGGCCTCCAGTCTGAAAAGCAAGCCTCCCCACCACCCTCTGTCTTCTACCTTCGAGCCAGTTCTCTACCCAAATTGTAATTCTACTGCCCCAACATACAAGTTTGACAATATGACACCAGTCTCAAAAGTACAACAAGATTCTATTCCTGATGACAGGCGGGTCAGTTCCCCCCCGGTGCTGTTTACACTTGGAATATACCTGGAGCAGAGCAACACAAACCCAACTGGAGAGGGTGTCTCTGTATAAGGAGAGTCAGTGTGAAGTTAACATTCAACAAATGTGATGAAATAAAATCAAAGATAAATGAAGGTAAGGCCCTCCAATCTGTTTCACAATTTATTACAGAAGAGGGCTGGATAAAAACTGAAGCTATTGTAATAAATGGCTCAAGCTCACCATGGAGAATTAATGTGCTCAGACTGAAAAATGCAGAGTCATCATAAATTACTGCAACTTGCAAACAGCAAAATTAAAATCCAATTTGCTTTTTCACTGCAAGGATGAATATTTTAATCATATTGTTCTCTATATATGAACGATACAGACGGTCATTTATTATCGAGGAATAAAAGACAATCAATATTTTCTTTGACATCGAACTTGGATTTGGAGAAGATACTGTGGATGATACCAGCCAACAGGATTGTTTGTACAGACAGGCGCATAATAATGTCACCAGGAAATAGCAGAAGGTTGTGGAGGGAAATGAACAGACTGAAGCCCGCGTGATTGGAGTTTGGTATAAAAGGCTAAAGAGAGACAAACCCGACCAAACTACAGAGTGTGAAATGTGAACATGGATAGAGTTACCTTGGTGTTCATGTGCACAGGTCTTTTACTGTGACAAGATCTGCTGAAGGAGGAAATAGAAAACAGGTGGGATCTTAAGCATCACAAATGACCCATTGAGGAAGGAGAAAGAAAATACATAAAGGGAAACCCCTGCTGTTCCTGGGGATCTGAAATCTAACCTCAGCAGGTCAGGCAGCATCTGTGAGAAGGGACCCAGAACACATTTCTCCCACAGCAGTCTGCAAGGCACCAAGGGAGCTCCCTGATCTGATTGGCTCTGTGCTAATTAACACTGCACACAGATATTAATCCAGTGGGTCAGCTTCTTAGTTAAACAGTGAGTTCCTGAGAGTGACGAGGCAGACCCTTGTATGTTGTTCACACCGACATGGTCAGTGAAATGGTATCCTGCCTGTCCCATTGCAAACTCATCTTCAGCTCTGACCATATTTCCTGAAACCCAGCATGGGGAGGAACACTGCCTCCTGGTCTTAGGTTGTTTGCTGTAGGAAAAAGGGTCACTTCCTGTGATCTCCATCTGATAACGACATTGCTTTTAGTTTCTCTCACTTGATTAGCTTTCTATTCCTTCTGGTTTCGTGGTCTAGTCGCTCTTACCAAAGCTGAGGCTCCTGCTAAATGATAGAATCGGGCTAGGACATCAGTAAGTGGAAGAATTAGTACAGGGGTATGAGTAAATGGGAGATTTGGTGGGAATCAATAAATGGGAGATTCAGTGCAGAGCGCCATTACATTGGAAAACTGCTATGAGAGAATTGAAGCAGAGCATGTCTAAATTGGGGAATGTGGCAGAAAACCAATAAGAAGAATTGTTGTTGCAAGCATCAGTTAACTGGACATTCAGTTCAGTGCACCATCAAATGAAAAAAATGCAGGTTGCCAATAATTGGAGAATTCATGCAGGTGCCATTAAATTCGAAGTGGGAGAACGGGGGCAGGAGAACACTCAATGGGAGAGTTGGTGCAGTTCCAGAATTTGTGCAGGATAGGGAAACGGGGGAAATAACCATAAATAGAGTCATACAATCATAGAGATTTACAACACAGAAAAAGATCTTTCGGTCTAACTTGTCCATGCCACAATTTAAGAATTCTGGCAGCACTCCACTATGTTGAACCATTGCAAGAAACAACGTAACGGGAGAATTGGGCAAGGTCTTATCAAAATGTAATTGTACAAGCCTCCACTACTTCCTCTGGCAGCTAATGCACACAGTGCCCTCTGCATGAAAAATGTTCCTCTTAGGTCCCTTTTATGTTTCCCCTCTCAACGTTAACATGTACCATCTGCTTCAGGACTCCCCCACCACAGGGAAATCACCTTGCCTTTTTACCCTATTGAGGACCTTCATGGAAGAATTGGTGGAGTGTAACACTAAATGGGAGAATTCGGGCAGGACAATACTTGATGGGAGATTTAGAGGAGGGCACCCAAAAAGCATTCGACGTTCTCAGTCAATATGATGATTGTGCAAGGCAGCAATGTGAGGAGAACTGGTTCAGGACTTCAGTAATTGGGGAAAGTGGTGCTCAGCAACACGGAATTGGAGAATTGGTGTGGGGTATCAGTAAATGAGAGACCTGGTGCAGGGTGCTGATAACTTCGAGAATTGGAGCAAATGGGAGAACACGGGCAGTGAATCAGTAAATAGGACAAATGTTGCAAAGGATTAATGGTCTAGAATCAATGCAGTGCACCACGAAATGGGGGAGTTGGTGCTGTTCACCACTAAAGGGAAGATATGTGTAGGATCAGTAATTAGGAGATTTGATGCAGGGATCGCCAAGATTAGAGAATTCTGGCAGCTGGTTACTAAATGAGAGAATTGTTGCAGAGAAATACTGAATGGGAGACTTGGTGCACAGTGGAGCTAAATTAGAGAGTGGGTGCATGGCAACAGTAAATGGGAGAATTAGAGTTGCGCACCCTTAAATGGTAGAATCGGGCTCGGGCATCAGTAAATGGAAGAATTAGTACAGGGATATGAGTAAATGGGAGATTTGGGGGAAACAATAAATGGGAGATTGGTGCACAGTGCCATTACATTGGAAAAGTGGTGTGAATGTCAATATATTAGAAAATTCAAGCAAAGCATTTTGAAATTGCGGAATAGGGTCCAGGGAATCAATAAAAAGAAGAAATGTTGCAAGCATCGGTAAATTGGAGATTCAGTTCAGTGCATCACTAAATGATAAAAAAAAATCAGCAGGTCACCCGTACGTGGAAGGTGTGTATCAGGGAACAGGTAAATGGAAGGAATTGATGTAGGACAACAATAATTGGAGAATTCATGCAGGTGCCATTAAATTCTAAGTGGGAGGACTGGGGCAGGATAACCTCAATGGGTGAATTGGTGCAATTCCCGAATTAGTACAGGATTGATAAATGGGAGAATTGGTGCAGGGAAGCGGAGCAGTAATTACAGCCTCAGAGATGTACAGCACGGAAAGAGACCCTTCGATCCAACTTGTCCACACCTAATTCTAAGAATCCTGGCAGCTCTCCACGAAATTGGAGAATCATTGGAAGGAACTACAAAATGGAAACAATTGGGAAAGGACTTATCGAAATGTGAGAATTTGCAACAGGGCATCAGACACTGGGTGAATTAGTGCAGTTCAGCACTAAATGGGTGCGTTATGCTGTGTTACACTAAATGGGAGAATTGGGGCAGGACAATATCTTTTGGGAGACTTAGTGTATGGAACCCCGAAATTGGGCGAGGGCATCAGTCAGCATGGGGATTGGAGTGAGGCAACACTGAGTGGGCTTCAGTAATTGAGGGGAATGGTGCTAACCAACACTGAATTGGAGAATTGGTGCGGGCCATCTGTAAATGAGAGACCTGGAGCACAGTGGAGCTAAATTAGAGAATTGGTGCATGGCATAAGTAAATGGGAGAATTAGAGTAGCGCACCCTTAAATGGTAGAATCGGGCTCGGGCATCAGTTGCTGTGGTGAAACGGTGGGCAATCACGGTGTGAAACGTTGTTCTAGCTCTCTGGTTTCCTTCATTCCTGTCCTGGTCAGGGAGGCTGGGGATTGGTCCTCTCCATCAGATGGAGGGACCAGCGCATTGTTGACCCAATTTAATCAAGAATGGAATTGGTCATCTTCACTTCTCATGGTTCATTTTTGTTCTGTTTTGTTGTATGTTACTTGAGCACTTTCTGGGACTTGACAATGCATTAAAGCTCCAGTATGTTTAGAAGCACGGTTTGGAATTGTCTTGCTGCAGTACATGACATAGACGAATCACACTCCCTCAAAGTCAGCATGTCAGTGTGTCTGGCAATGGTTCCACCTTTTCTGTTTTGCTTCTGTTCCACGCTAAGAGCTGTCAGTTTTTGGATTCGCTGGAGTGCTGAGGGGGTAACACAATTTGTGTGATATTTTTCTTCAGGCCAAACTCCACCCGCCAGGAAAAATAGCCAAACGCTCTAATTGAGTAACAAACAGCACGCGTTTTTAGCAAATGGTCTGTTCAAGCTGGTGTCAGTTTCTGGAGCATCTCAGAGTTGCCAAGCACGGAAACAGACACTGCTATCTAACTTCCCACTGCTAAACAGATAACCGAAATTAATCTAACCAATATTTGCCAAAATTTGTCCCTTATCTCTCCGAACCCTTTCAGATGCCTTTGAAATGTTGTGAGCGCATCAGTCTCTGACACTAAATATGGCAATTCATTCTGGACACACGGAAATGTCTGTGTTCAAAACAAGTGTCCCTCACATCCCCTTTAAATATTACTGTTCTCACAATAAACCAATGTTATCTCGCTTTGAACTCATGTGCCTTGTGAAAAATTACTCCCTGACTCTTTTCTCTGTCCGTCTGCCTCATGTCTTTATAAAATTCTGTAAGGCCATTCCTCAGCCCTGAAGCTCCAGGTAAAACTGCCGAAGCCAATTCAGCTTCGTGCTATTGTCCAAACAGTGCAAACCTTGGAAACCCTTTCAAATACTTTCGAAATTGCACCACGTTCGTTCCTGAACGCGCGATCTGTTCGTGCCTGAAGTGAAGCGACGCTGAAACACGAGTAATGAGAATTTTGACAATCACGTCCTGTAAGACAGCGTGGCCGTGTGATCTACGGCTTTGGCTTTACGTTTCAATCTCTATCGAATCGCAGGTTCGAATCCCACCCCTACCAGGGTCACTGCTGTTTTGATGCAGGCACATGAACGTTGAAGGCCCTGTACCTTTTAGTTGTTGTGTTTGCAGCTGCCCAGGCCTCTGATCCAGACTGACTCTGAAAACAGTGTGAGTCCTTGCAGTCGGACCCTCCTCAACCTCTCTGCTTTCGGATATCTGCATGGCCAGTTTCTGTGTCTCAAATAGTCAGTACATTTGTCTGAAAGTTCGGTGGTTCGAGCCCTCCCTTCGCACTGAGCCTCAATTATTTCAGTTCAAGCATTGAGACCAACCATGTCCCGAAACTGCAACCACGAGAACCCACCCGAGTCTGCAGCTGGATGTGGCCCCAATCTCTCCAAGGCCCCGCTGCCAACAGAAAGCGGCTACTGCAGCTTCAATCAGCGGCTTCCTGCTCAGCCCTGGGACACAGCACATGGAAAATCCTTCCCCAGGAACGGCTCTTCCAGTGTGAAAGGGACAACCATTCCACTTTAAATTGGACACGGCTTCAGAGGATTGTTCCTGTTCTTGGAACGTTTCATAAACAAAACTCCTGTCTCGCAAATAAGAAGTGGGAAAAGTTGTTGGCAGGAAGAATAGAGAAAGTGTTGACTGTGAGGACTCTGTCTCGTCAGCAGATGGGATTCCATCTGATGGGCAAGTGGAGACAGCTTTCACTCAGGAACAGAGGTGTGATCAAACACAGTCGGATCGACGTGTCCAAACCAACCCCTAAACTGGGTTACAATACTGCAAGTGGAGCAGAGAGATGGATTTCTTTAAAGGAGGGAAAGGGCCCATCGTGAGGCTTGAACCTATGGCCCTGAGATTAAGCATCTCATGCTCTACCGACTAAAGTAGCTGGGCCTGGCTCACGATTGATGAGTGTGTGATTTCATACTGAGCATATTTCACCCGGCATTGCAATTTGCAAGGATCCAGATCATTCCTCCCAATCACAAATGTCATCATTCACACTTTCCATTTCTCAGCTATTATTCCTTCAGAACATTATTATCTATTTAGCACTTGTCTTTGGATTTAAGACTCAATATAAAGATTTTCATATTTTTATCCTCATCTTTATGTCGCCTGGGAAATCAATCAATTGGGAAATTACCTAAGGAAACCCAATCATTCCTGTTTGGAGTGTAAGGAATCCCATCTGCTGACGAGACAGAGTCCTCACAGTCAACACTTTCTCTATTCTTCCTGCCAACAACTTTTCCCACTTCTTATTTGCGAGACAGGAGTTTTGTTTATGAAACGTTCCAAGAACAGGAACAATCCTCTGAAGCCGTGTCCAATTTAAAGTGGAATGGTTGTCCCTTTCACACGGGAAGAGCCGTTCCTGGGGAAGGATTTTCCATGTGCTGTGTCCCAGGGCTGAGCAGGAAGCCGCTGATTGAAGCTGCAGTAGCCGCTTTCTGTTGGCAGCGGGGCCTTGGAGAGATTGGGGCCACATCCAGCTGCAGACTCGGGTGGGTTCTCGTGGTTGCAGTGTCTGGACATGGTTGGTCTCAATGCTTGAACTGAAGTAATTGAGGTTCATTGCTCAGGGCTTGCTCGAACCACCAAGCTTCCAACCAAATGCAGTGACTATTTGAGACACAGAAACTGGCCATAAGAGGGCCCGACAGCAGGGCTCACACTGTTTTCAGACTCAGACGGAATGAGTTGACCTGAGCAGCTGCAAATACAACAACGAAAACACAGAGTTACGGTTCTGTTCAACTGCCTGCAGCAGAACAACCGACATTTTGGTAGCGGTGGGATTCGAACCCACGACTCGATAGAGACTGGAACTTAAATCCAGCGCCTTAGACCACTCGGCCACGCTACCACAGCGTAGGGCAGCGCCAAAATTTCATTAATAGCATTTCGGCATCGCTTCACTTCAGGCATTCAGTAACGAACGTGGAACAATTTCGAATTTATTTGAAAGGGTTTCCAAGGTTTGCACTGTTTGGACAATAGCACGAAGCTGAATTGGCTTCGACAGTTTTCCCTGGAGCTTCAGGGCTGAGGAATGGCCTTACAGAATTTTATAAAGTCATGAGGTAGACGGACAGAGAAAAGAGTCAGGGAGTAATTTTTCACAAGGCACATGAGTTCAAAGCGAGGTAACATTGGTTAAATGTGAGAACAGGAACATTTAAAGGGGATGTGAGGGACACCTGTTTTGCACACAGACATTTCCGTGTGTACAGAATGAATTGCCATATTTAGTGTCAGAGACTGGTGCGCTCACAACATTTCAAAGGCAGCTGAAAGGGTTCGGAGAGATAAGGGACAAATTTTGGCAAATATTGGTTAGGTTAATTTCGGTTATCTGTTTAGCAGTGGCAAGTTAGACAGCAGGGTCTGTTTCCGTGTTTGGCAACTCTGAGACGCTCCAGAAACTGACACCAGCTTGAATAGGCCATTTGATAAAAAAAACGCGTGCTGTTTGTTATTCAGTGCATTTGGCGATTTTTCCTGGAGGGTGGAATTTGGCCTGAAGAAAAATACCACACAAATTGTGTTACCCCCTCAGCACTCGAGCGAATCCAAAAACTGACAGCTCTTAGCGTGGAACAGAAAAGGCTTAACCATTGCCAGACACACTGACATGCTGACTTTGAGGGAGTGCGATTCGTCTATGCCATGTACTGCTCACACAAATGATAGCGAGACAATTCCAGACCGTGCTTCCAAACAGACTGGAGCTTTAATGCATTGTCAAGTCCCAGAAAGTGCTCAAGTAACATACAACAAAACAGAATAACAATGAACCATGAGAAGTGAAGATGACCAATTCCATTCTTGATTAAATTGGGTCAACAATGCGCTGGTCCCTCCATCTGATGGAGAGGACCAATCCCCAGCCTCCCTGACCAGGACAGGAATGAAGGAAACCAGAGAGCTAGAACAACGTTTCACACCGTGATTGCTCACCGTTTCACCACAGCAACAAAAACCGGCGAGCAGATTCAGTGTAGGATCTGGTTTCACATCAGCAATGGAATATCAATCCCCACTCACATTCAGGGAAAACGGTGCCCACCGTAAATTGTCTGGAATATGAATCCCCAGCGCAGTCTGTTTGGTCCCCGGGTTATACTGCTGTACAGACTTTCATATGGACAAAGTCCTTTTCAAAGGGAATGTTTGTGGCTGTCCATACGACAATGGCAGCTGTTGCCCTCGCTCTCACTGCCGTTCCTGGCCGTGTACGGGTTGCCATCCTCACCTTGTTCCCGGGGGTTCAGGGTACAATAATCTGCTGCAGAAAACCGGAGCGTTTTGGAGCAGAAAGATGTGGAGCCCGTGTGCCTCCTGGAATTGTCGTGCCCCAGTGATTAAGGAGATGGGTTAGTAATCCATTAATGTGTCCCCATGCAGGGTCGAAACCTGCCGACTACATCTTGAACGACCCCCTGCAGGGCACATTCTCGCTCAAACTTCTGCAAGACAGGCCAATCATTTGATTAGACGTTGGCTGCTCGAGTTCTCAAACAGAAATATACCAAACTTCAACCATTATTTCTGTTTCTCTTTTCACAGATACTGCTCGACCCGTCGAGCTCCTGCAGTATTCTGTGAATGTACTGCGCAGAAGTGCTGCTTTTTATTAGATTCCTAAAATCCCAGTCCCTCTGTTCACTGCCTCTGGTCAGGGGTAACACTTGGTCCTGCTCGTCAAAGTGCCCAGGCCCACGGTTCCCACTCCCATCATTATAAACAGCCGCAGGAAATTGCCGGTTAACCATCTTTACTCCAAAGAGAAACTCACCAGCCTCGGGAATCTCTCCACAAAACGGAACTTCTCATCCCTGGACACGGTGTAAGACAGAGGATTGTGAAGAGATTTTGGGAAAATATTGTCAGTTGGCAGGTGCACAAATGTTAAAGGGGCAACCCGTATAACACAGTTTCCAGCTTTGTGAATCTTCGGGAACTCTTTGGGAAATGGAATCAGAGGAGAATGAATAAGGGTGAACTGTCGGGCTGAGCAGAAACAGTCAAGAGACCTTCCCCTTCTTTAAGAGGACGCCACATGAACTGATCGGAGACATTGAGAGAATTCTCGTTCCTGTACATGAGGAATACAAATCTCATCT
This sequence comes from Chiloscyllium punctatum, assembly GCF_047496795.1. Classification (NCBI taxonomy): domain Eukaryota; kingdom Metazoa; phylum Chordata; class Chondrichthyes; order Orectolobiformes; family Hemiscylliidae; genus Chiloscyllium; species Chiloscyllium punctatum. The sequence continues at coordinate 111,993,640 of NC_092742.1, forward strand.
GGACTCTAGATCAATGAAATAACTCGGGACCACAGAAGACACTGGGAGGCTCAAAGGGAGATGGTCCCGGTTGGAGGAGAGCTGGTTCCCAGTGACATGGGTGTGTCTGTAGTGGGTGGGATCAGACTGTTCCCATGTCACCATAATGAATGTCTCAGTCTATATTCTGGCAAAGTAAAACTGATAGAGGACAGTTGGCGTTCTGGGAAGGACAGACTGAAGTGGGAAGTCAGTCACAGCCTGCTTTAGAGGATCGTGCAAGGTGTGAGGTTAGAAGTTTCAGTGCATTCGACTGTTCAATGAAAGGTTCCTGGTTCAAGAGCCCCCAGGGCGACAGCGATGGTTGTTCTTGCTGCATCTGTTTTGGATGCTGCACAGTTTCGTGTGTCGAGTGGGGTCAGGAAAATGTTCTCCAAACGGAACCCTTTCGTGTGAGGATCCACAAAGAAGTTTCTGCATTGCTTTAATGGTTCATGTAAAGAACTGTGGATTCTTGGAATCTGAAACAAAAACAGAAGCTGCTGTCGAATCTAACGGGTTTGGCAGGACCTGTGGGAGATTACCGAGTTCTGATGAAGTTCTGAAATGTTGTCTCTGGTTTTCTCTGAATAGATGCTGTAAGATCTGCTGAGTTTCTCTTGCAATTCCTGTTCTTGGTTATAAATGAATGTCCGTTCCATCTATCAGGATGTTACAATCAGACCCACCATTCACCAACATTTAACGCTTTTGCAAACTGTGAAGTGATTGGATTCAAACCAACCCGATAATGATTCACTCTTCCTCAGCTCCACAATGAGAGACACCTGGAAAATGAAGAGGACAGTGTGGTTCTGGAATCGTCGATGCGTGTTTAAGGCAATGGACTTGAAATTCATTTGGCTTTACCCTCACAGCCTGGAATCCTACCGGTTACGATTCAGTAATGTCAACAAATAAAAAGGGAGATTACCCCCTGTCTTCATCTTTCACAAACAAAACACAGGAGAAGGGAAAAAAGACATTTCAGACAGGTTGGGAATGGTGGCAATGTGTAACCCTCTGCCTTTCAGGGTACAACACACAGAAATCCCCAGAGGAAGTTGAGACACAATGAGTTGAACAATTCCATCCCAACTTTGTTGGAGCTCCGAGCCCACCGTTGGAAAACGAGATGAAAACAGTCAGGGGTCAGTCTTCGACTGGTGCAGACTTGATGGGCCGAAGGGCATTTTCTGTGCTGCAGACCTCGTTGACCAGCTGCGGTGAGCTGGTCGGAGAAACTGGCGGATGTGATGCATTTGGGCGGCACGGTGGCACAGTGGTTAGCACTGCTGCCTTACAGTGCTGTAGACCCTGCTTCAATTCCCGCCTCAGGCGACAGACTGTGTGGAGTTTGCACGTTCTCCCCGTGTCTGCATGGGTTTCCTCCGGGTACTCCGGTTTCCTCCCACAGTCCAAAGATGTGCAGGTCAGGTGAATTGGCCATGCGAAATTCCCCGTAGTGTAAGGTAAGAGGTAAATGTAGGGGTATGGGTGGGTTGCGCTTCTGTGGGTTGGTGTGGACTTGTTGGGCCGAAGGGCCTGTTTCCGCACTGTAATGTAACCTAATCTAACATGGAACGGGACTAATCCTGAGACCTCTGTTTGTTTCCATCTGTGGGTAAATATGAGGTTGAGTTCCTCGGCGGTGTTACAACATAATGTGACCATGTCCAACTTCAGTCCCATTGTTGGGTCATTTAAGAACACAGGGAGAATCCCATTTAGATTCACCCTGGTAACATCAGAAACGCAGGTTCATGGGAACTGGGACTAGAACAGATGGAAGTCCAATGACCCGCACTGCAGATGGGCCGAAAGGTCTTTTTCACGCTGTAAAATCGGAAGAAAGGGAGAAACTAACCTGCAGCTAAAATAATCACAGATGAAAAGACAAAAGCGGTTTCATGATGAAAACACACAGTGCCTTTTCTTTTTGCTTTCCCTGTTAGCCTCCTGGTGAGGATTCAGTTTTCTCACTGTTGCAGCAAGTGGAGTTTTCCTCGTCCCATTAATCGTGGGGTCAGCCTTCCCGAAGCAGGGAATGAAGTATGGAGCTGACAATTGATCAAGTGTTATCCCATACTTAATGCAGAGGACCTTCAAACAAAGCACAGCGAATGCTGGAAACCTGAATCAGAAACGGAAATTGACAGAGAAACTCGGCAGACTTGGCAGCATCTGTGGAGAGAAACAGGTTTAATGTTTCAGATCGACAGAACCAGACTAGTTATGTATTTTATTGTTTTAATGTCAGAGTAATTGTCAGTTTTATTTAGCAAATCAACATATTAATCAGAATATTGTATTAGCCGAGAAATGTCAACTTTCTGAATGTCAACCGACCTTTCCGGGTGTAATGCTGATTCCGTTGCCTTGAGCTGGTGAAACGCTGATCTTCAATTGTTCTTTTTTATTCCACTTTCTGTCAGTGAGCACCCATTTTAAATGGAGAGTTTCTATTTTCAGGATCTCCCTCAATATGCTTCTCTACTCGTCTATCATTTCCTCTGTGTATCCACCTCACTCTCCCACATGCCCCCACTCTCTGCCTATCCATATCCCTTATTTTCCATTTCTGCTCTTTGAAAAGTCTGACATTCGGAGATAGTTTGAGAGTAGACCTTCTAAGCACAATTGCCGAAAGTGTTTGGTGCATTAGGCAGAAGGAAATGGGTCTGTGTGGGATACTCTATGGAGGGACAGCATTGGGCCGAAGGGCCTGTTTCCACACGACAGTGAATATAACCACCATGTTCAAAACTCATTCGTGGCCTAGGACGCCACTCACTGGGATAGGAATCACTGTCCATCCCTATTTACTCCAGAGATTGAGATGTTGAGTTACTTTACAGAACCCTGGAAGAACTCAAGGTACAGCCATGATACTGTTAGGGAGGGAGTTCCAGGATCCAGACCCAAAAGCACTGTAGGAGCAGCGAGATATTTCCAACTCAGAAAGGCGTGGTCCTAGATGGGTGATTTGTGGTTACAGTTCTCTCATGTATCTATTGCTATTGTCCTTCTAGATAGATGTAAACAATCACTGGGTTGGTCTGGGTCTGTGTTCTGTGAGGAAGCAGGAGTTAGCTTTCAATAAGATAACTCACAAGAAGACAAATAAATCTTCATTTCCTGAGTGGGAATTGTATCCCGGTCTGGGTATTACAAACTCAGACTCCGAACCAGTGACCCTACTGAAGCTGACAGTAACACTTGTGACCTGATCTGTCCAGACTCTGTGCATGATCTTCACGTTATCATCATCTTCAGCAGCAATGTTTCTCTCTCTAAGTTTCCAAACAATTCATATTGCCGCCCTGGTTTCAATGTCAAGAAAGCGGAGCTGTGCTAACCTGATTTACTGCAGGAAGGTACAGAACAGTTTGATACTAACAGCGGCTCGTTTTGAGGCGTTGATCTGCGGTGATGGGGCGGCCCCAATAAAGCCTTCGTTCAAATCGTCTGATTCCAAATTCCATGTTGGAAATGACCAGAGGTTTCTCGCTGAATTTGTTCAGGGTCTTGACTGGAAGTGACACTAAATCCAAGTATGAAGTACATTTCATTGTCGTGCATCATAAGATAGCGCAGTGACTGTGAATAAAATGCTGGAGACGTCCAGCAGAAGAACAGGCGACACAGAAGCAGGTACCTGAGGACAAATGTATTTGCTTTGCCATTGAAAGGCCCTGTTACACAAAGTGGATTATCTTTGCTGGTTGATCACCTTATGAATGTTGTTTCCCAGATGTCCATGTTTACATCACATATGGAAAGGTGTCCAGTGTGTGTGTGCATCCGGCTAGTGAAGCAATAGATAAAACATCTGACTTTGAATCAGACGATTGTAGGTTTACATCCTACATGTGTCGAGTGTAACGTGTTAGTTCAGCCAATTGCATGTTGTCAGTTGCTATTTCCTTCGGTTCTTTCGAGCTGCAGGGATAGGATCAGTGTGTATTCAAATGGAATGTTGCTTTTGGGTCTATTACAGCTCAATGTCAGACAGGTGTATGGCTGGTCCTGTTTTGTCAGGCTCTGAGGATCTGAATGGTTTGGATCAGTGTGTTGTCGAATTTAAAACTTGCATTTCGGTCTATTGTCCATTTTAAATTCCAGCTCTGCTCCACATCTCTCATTGCCTGTCAAACTGGCGAGTGTTCAACCTAAAGCTGCCTTTGTCAGAGAAGCTGTTGTGTGGAGCAGAGAGCGGAAGTGAAGCACAAGGAGCTGGTATGATCCTGAGACATCTGTTCCTCCCGGGATATGTTTCTGTGTGTCTCCCTCTGTGGGTGAAAATGAGGTTCAGGTCCTCAAGGTGGTTCCAACACAGTGTGACCATGTCAAACCTCAGTCCCATTGTCGTGTCGTTTAAATTCACAGTGAGAATCGCGTTGATATTTGCTCTTGAAACATCAGGACACATAACATTTTGATCCAAAACTTGAAACTGGGACTGGAATACATGGATATCCGATGAGCTACAATGCACGATGGGCCGAACGGTCTCTTCCCACTCTGTGAAAGCTCGAAGGCAAGGAGGACCTAATCTGCAGCAAGACTGATCAGAAATGAAAAGGCAAAAGTGTTTTCATTCTGAATAAATGTAAGGGCGCCTTCTGCCTTCCCTTGGAGTCTAGTAGCCAGCATTTGGCGCTCTCACCGCCGTGACACTGGTTCTATTCCCGGTCAAGGAATGCGTGCTTTGTTCTGCACACACATCGTGGTAAGAATATTTCTGACCACTTTTCCAAAGCTGGCAGAACATCGGTTTTGTGCAAACCGTTTTAAAGTTGAACAGAAAACCAAGAGATGTAGATGTTGGAAATCTGAACCAAAAACAAGAATTGACGTGCAAACTGAATAATCCTGACATCATTTGTGGGGAGAAACAGAGACAATGATTCACAACGACAGAACCAGATTAGTTCTTCATTTCTAGACCACAATGTCGGGATAATGGTCAGTTTTATCGGTCGAATGAGGATAGTTATCAAAATCTATTTGTTTTTTGCCAGTTCGCAGCCATGTCGACCCGAGATCTGATTCTTTCAGGGACTCCCTCAAGATGAGTCTCTAATTTTCTGTCTTTATCTCTGTGTATCTCTCTCACCCTTTATCATATTCTTTGACCCTTTATTTGCCAATATCCCTCATTCCCCATTCCTACTCTATGAAAAGCCTGACGTTCAGGGATAGTTTGAGAATGGAGCTGCTGAGAGGTTTTCTGGAACCTGGCAGGAGACTGTAAAATTTGGCTCACATTCTACGGATAATACGTCTGCCACTTGGATGTGATACAAGGGGCCATTTCTTCCTCAAAATATTGTAACCCTTTCGAAATTAAAGTTGCATTCCTTATCCAATAGAAAAGAAACTACACCATGGAAACATTACTGATGCTGTAAAATGAATGAATGGCGACAGCAGAGAATGAGGGTGATCCACTCGTGGTTTCTGTGCCATAACCACAACATCCCACAGCCTTTCTGCAGTGTCTCCTGCCTCACCTCGGTATTCCCACCAAACTTGGAATGAAGGAGGGTGAATAAAAGTGGAGGAGAAGAAGGAGTGCTTTTGGAACAGCGACAAGAAACTCCAGAATGGTGTATTGGTTAGGAAGGACAACATGCACTGCTGGAACTAAACCAGGATAAAGGAGTGGGTTTACCAAACCATAACAGGCTCGAACTCAAACAGGATGCTGAGTCCCTTCATCAGTAACACGACCCTTAATAAAAGGTGAATCTACGAGCCTTCAATACAACAAGCGGGCGCAGCTATGATTGGACCCTATGGTCAGCTGCTTCCCAAGGAGGGGTTTGAAATAACTAAGGGACGGCCATATGTGCAGTTCCTTAACCACATGACCACAGTAACTTCTAAATACATTTTTCTGTATCAATATTACTCAGTGTGATTTACAATCAAACCCCATTTTTGCAAAACCAGACATTTCACGATTGAACATTCTTCAATGCAAAGGCACATAAAAGGGCAATCTTCTCTTACATTGGCTTCAAACAGATTTTTGTATCTGTTTAAACTGACAGAACAAAGGGGACATTTTTCATCCTCTTGGGACGTATTGACCGATTTAATACACACACAGGTAATCTCACACGAAGAGGAACAGTGTCATTGCCATGAATTGCCCAGGAATGGTGTTTGAGCCAATGTAAACAGTTTGCAGTAAAGGCTGACCCATTAGCAGCGACACTGAGCCTTGCACCACCAGATCCAGACTCACTTCCTGCCTCATGCCTCCCAGTCATCATTGTCATTCACGTCAATTTCACTTCCCTGCTCCACTTCTCAACTTACTACCGATCCCCTATAGGTGTCCGTTTGGAACCTACCACTGTTAGAAACGTATTCCTGGGATAAAGATATCACTCAATGGAATAGGACTCGCTGTCCATCCCTAAATCCCCCAGAGATGGAGGAGATGAGTTGCTTTTGTGAACCATTGAACTCCTTCACACGGTGGTACAGCCATTATGCTGCAAGTGCGGGATTTCCTGGATTTACACCCAGAGACACTGAAGGAACACCAACATATTCCCACCTCAGGAAGGTGAGATGATTGGAGGGAGATTTGAAGGGGTCACTATCGTATCTGTCCTCTGTCATTGTCCTTCTACATGGTTCAAGCAATCACTGGGCTGATTCTGGAGGGATCCCGGTCTGTCTTCTGTGTGGAACGGGGAATGGGTTTTCATTCAGACAATTCACATGAAGAGAATTAAACCTTCATTCCCTGAATGGAAACTGTATCCATGTCTGGACCATACAAACTTTGACTCCTCAGCACGGACCCCCGGTAATGCTGACAGTATCCAAAGCGACCTGAATTGTACACACCCTTGTGCCTGTCCTTCCCTTCATAACCACCTTCGGCAAACAAAGTTTCTCTCTTGAATTTTGCAAACGCTTCATATTATCGCCTTGTGTTTCACAGTAAAGAAAGTGGAGCTGTGGTAATCTGATGTTGGTCAGTCGGTGTAATGCAGGAATGTACAGAACAGGTTGACGCGGGCAGAGACCCGTTTTGAGGTGTGAGGTGACAGTGAAGGGGTTCCACCAATAAAAGGCGCTGTTCATCTCGTCTGATTCTCCATCCCTGGATTCAAACCAACAGAGGTTTCTCACTGGACTGGTTCAGGATCTTGACTGGAAGAGGCAGTGACGCAAGGTATGAAAAGATATTTCACTGGAGTGAATCAAAACATCGCGGAGTGACTGTGAATAAAATGTTGGCAACTTCCAGCAGAGGCGCAGGCGACCCTGAAGCAGGGACCTGAGGGTAAATATGTTTCCTTGGGCATTGAAAGACATTGCTTCACGGAGTGGGACATCCGATGGGAAACAGTGACGATAATTATTTTTACTGATTGTTCACCTTGTGAATACTGTTTCCCCCGATGTTCATGTTTCCATTTCATATCGACTCCCTGTCAGACCTCCGGCTGCCGCTGGGCCACTGACATCATGGATAATGGCTCTGACTTTTGGTGGTTCGAATCCTTCCTGATTTGTGTGCAATGTACTGCATGGATTGGATCAGTGGGTCTCGAATTTGGGAGTATTATACCTCAATGTGCGACAGATTTTGAGGAGCTGCAGACTTTGGATCAGTGTTTTTTTCAACTTTGAAAGTTTCATGTGAGACAATTGTCCATTTTAAATTCCAGCTCATCGCAACGTCTCTCATTGTTTGTAAAACTGACTTTAGTTGCACCTAAAGCTGCCTTTTGTCAGAGAAACGTGTGTGTGGGGTGGGGGGGGGGGGGAGGGGGGGGAATGGGTGGGGGGAGGCGAAGGGTGATCTTAAGTAGGTGGTAAACGGAACTGAAGCACAAGGAGCTGGTATAATCCCGAAACCTCTTCCCTCCTCCCCCCACCTCCGGGCATGTGTGTCTGTGACTCACTCTATGGGTGAAAATGTGAATGGGTTGCTCGACGGGATTTCACTTCAGTCTGACGGTGTATAACTCACTCCCCATTGTGGTATCGTTTAAGGTCATATGGATAATCTTTTCTGAATTTTGCGTTGAAAACATCACAACACACAAGGTATCGTGCCAAAGCTGGACACTGGATGGAAAACAGATGTCTATCTGATGATCCATACTGCACGATGAGCCGAATGGTATTTTCCGACTGTGTTAAAAAAAACCTCGAAGACAACGAGAAACTAATGTGCAGTGAAAATGATCCAAAATGAAATGTATAAGTGGTTTCATTGAGAATAAATGCGACATCTTCTGTCTCCTTCCCTTACAATCTCACAGTTAGGAGTTGGTGCACTCTCTGAGGGGGAAAGGGTGATTCCTGGTCAGGGAATGGGCGATGTGTTCTGCAAAGATATCTTGCTCACAGTATTTCTGACCGATTTTCTGAAGCCGTCAGGTCATTGGTTTTGTCTCAAACGTTGTTAAGAATAACATGAAACAAAGACTGCAGATGTTTGAATCTGAACCAAAACCAAGATTTGATAGAAAAACTCAGTCGGACAGTGGAGAGAAACAGAGTTAATGCTTCATATCGGCAGAGCGAGGTTACTTCGACATTTCTGTATTATATTTTTGGTAAAATGATCAATTTTCCCTGTCAGGATATTTACCAAAATCTTTCATTAGCTTACAACCGTCAATGTTGAAAATTCAAAATGACTTTCTTGGCTGTAAGAATCCTTCCGTTACCCGGAGCTGGTGAAAGGCTGTGCTTAATAGTTACCTTTTTATTCCTATTTGTTTCTGTCAGTCAGCAGCCATGTCGATTGGAGAATTGGTCCTTTCAGTATCTCCCTCAATATGCGTCTCCATCTTTCTTTCTTTCTCTGTGAATGTCCCTGACCCTCTTTCACATTCTCGGACTCTCGGTCTGCCCATATTCCTCATTTCCCATTTCTGCTCTTTGAAAAGTCTGACATTTGGAGACAAATTGAGAGTGGACCAGCTAACAGGCTTTCTGCCCCCTCGGTAGGATGTGTGGGATTGGGCTCACATTCTCCGAATAATGTGTCTGGCACTTATGCCTGAGGTGAGGAGTCATTCCTTCCTCCAAATATTATGATCCTTTCGAGTTCTAAATAGACTTCATAATCCAGAAGAAAAGTAACCGCAATCACAGTGCAAACCACAACGACAGGAGAGCAATGAAGTATTTCCTGTTGGTGTGGAATGAATGAATGTTGACAGCAGAGAATGAGGGTGAACAGCTCTTGGTGTCTGCGCCATTACTACAACATTCACCGGCGAGTCTGCCATGTCTCCTGGCTCCCCTCGTTATTCCCAACAAACTGGAAATGAACGAGGCATAATAAAGGAAGAGTAGAAGCAGAAGGTTTTGTCAAACACAGGAAGGAAACTCCAGATTGAATTAATAGTTTGGACGAAACAGTATCCCCTGGAGGAACTAAACCAGGGAACAGATCAGGATCACCAAAACAGGCTGACACTCAAACAGGACGCATGGTTGATTGATGAGCAACACTGACTTGGGAGATTTTGAAACAACCATGCATTTGGTAAAATACCCAGGCACCACTACGATGTGAAATCTTGGTGGGCTGTTTATGATGTGGGTAAGTTCACAAACTGAGCCACGGCACCACACCACAAGTGGTTTTCACATCCCAGTTCCTTCACCAATTGATAACAGGAACTGGGAATTGTGTTTTCTGTATTAATGTTGCTCAGTGAGAATTGCACTCAACCCCCACTTTTACAAAGACAGTTTATGGCTGAACGTTCTGCACTGAAATTGTACAGAAAAAGACAATCTCCTCTTCCATTGGCTTCAAACTGATATGTTCAACTGTTTAAACTGACAGGACAAAGAGAATATTTTCATCCTCTCAGGGCCCATTAACTCTGTTAAGATACACAGGGAACCTCACAAAAAGAGGAACAGGGTCATTGTGCTAAACTGACCTGAACTGCGTGTGAGTTAGTTTACACAATATGGACTAAAGATTTGGAGGTGCCGGTGTTGGACTGGGGTGGACAAAATTAAATAATCACACAACATCAGGTTATAATCCAAAAAGTTTATTTGATAGTACCAGCTTTTGGAGCGCTGTTCCTTCATCAGGTAGTTGTGGAGCATAACATCATACGACACAGAATTTATACTAAAAGATTACAGGGTAATGCCACTGAAATGAAATATTTAAAAATAAAAGTGTATTGTCTGTTCAGTTTGTATACTGTCAGAAATACCATGTTAGATTGTGTTCTTTCATATGCAAACCGTATGTAAAAATAGCTACATTCTCAGGTAAATCATTAACAATAAGTGCCCCCTCAGCTCAGATTCAGCCTTGAAAGTGTGAGGTTGAAATCTGCCTGTGTCCCAATGTTCTGTCTCGGCAGAAGCTGGGGGTTCCCTGCCTCATTGCTTTCAAGATGTATTTGACATCGGCACTGAGGTTCCCACATCGGGTCCCATTGCCTAATAAGATGGGACATTCTGGTGTGTTGTCTCTGTGTACCTTCATAAGCCAGGAGAAGTCGCCTGTATGAGAAGTGCATGAGATGAGGTCGATGGAAGTCTGAAAGAGTGCATTTCAGAGCTTAGATCAGAGTGGTGCTGGAAAAGCACAGCAGGTTAGGCAGCATCCGAGGAGCAGGAACATCGACGTTTCGGGCAAAAGTCCTTCCTCAGGATTTCGGAGGTGCCGAGCACAGAAACAGACCCTCCATTCCAGCTCATTCCTGCTGACCAGACAACTAAAATTAATCTAGCGTCTATGCTTCTTCCTGTATTATAGAAAATAAAGGAGCCGGAGCAGCGTCACTGCTTCCTCCTGTATTATAGAAAATAAAGGAGCTGGAGCAGCGTCACTGCTTCCTCCTGTATTATAGAAAATAAAGGAGCTGGAGCAGCGTCACTGCTTCCTCCTGCATTATAGAAAATAAAGGAGCTGGAGCAGCGTCACTGCTTCCTCCTGTATTATAGAAAATAAAGGAGCTGGAGCAGCGTCACTGCTTCCTCGTGTATTATAGAAAATAAAGGAGCTGGAGCAGCGTCACTGCTTCCTCCTGTATTATCGAAAATAAAGGAGCTGGAACAGCGTCTCTGCTTCCTCCTGTATTATGGAAAATAAAGGAGCTGGAGCATCGTCACTGCTTCCTCCTGTATTATAGAAAATAAAGGAGCTGGAGCAGCGTCACTGCTTCCTACTGTATTATAGAAAATAAAGGAGCTGGAGCAGCGTCACCGCTTCCTCCTGTATTATAGAAAATAAAGGAGCTGGAGCAGCGTCACTGCTTCCTCCTGTATTACAGAAAATAAAGGAGCTGGAGCAGCGTCTCTGCTTCCTCCTGTGTTATAGAAAATAAAGGAGCTGGAGCAGCGTCACTGCTACCTTCTGTATTATAGAAAATAAAGGAGCTGGAGCAGAGTCACTGCTTCCTCCTGTGTTATAGAAAATAAAGGAGCTGGAGCAGCGTCACTGCTTCCTCCTGTATTATAGAAAATAAAGGAGCTGGAGCAGCGTCACTGCTTCCTCCTGTATTATAGAAAATAAAGGAGCTGGAGCAGCGTCACTGCTACCTTCTGTATTATAGAAAATAAAGGAGCTGGAGCAGAGTCACTGCTTCCTCCTGTGTTATAGAAAATAAAGGAGCTGGAGCAGCGTCACTGCTTCCTCCTGTATTATAGAAAATAAAGGAGCTGGAGCAGCGTCACTGCTTCCTCCTGTGTTATAGAAAATAAAGGATCTGGAGCAGCGTCACTGCTTCCTCCTGTATTATAGAAAATAAAGGAGCTGGAGCAGCGTAACCGTTTCATCCAGTATTATAGAAAATAAAGGAGCCGGAGCAGCGTCTCTGCTTCCTCCTGTATTATAGAAAATGAAGGAGCTGGAGCAGCGTCTCTGCTTTCTCCTGTGTAATAGGAAGTAAAGGAGCTGGAGCAGCGTCACTGCTTCCTCCTGTCTTATAGAAAATAAAGGAGCTGGAGCATAGTCACTGCTTCCTCCTGTATTATAGAAGATAAAGGAGCTGGAGCAGCGTCACTGCTTCCTCCTGTATTATAGAAAATAAAGGAGCTGGAGCAGAGTCACTGCTTCCTCCTGTATTATAGAAAATAAAGGAGCTGGAGCAGCGTTACTGCTTCCTCCTGTATTATAGAAAATAAAGGAGCTGGAGCAGCGTCACTGCTTCCTCCTGTATTATAGAAAACAAAGGAGTTGGAGCAGCGTCACTGCTTCCTCCTGTATTATAGAAAATAAAGGAGCTGGAGCAGCGTCACTGCTTCCGCCTGTATTATAGAAAATGAAGGAGCTGGAGCAGCGTCTCTGCTTTCTCCTGTATTATAGAAAATAAAGGAGCTGGAGCAGCGTCACTGCTTCCTCCTGTATTATGGAAAATAAAGGAGCTGGAGAAGTATCACTGCTTCCTCCTGTATTATAGAAAATAAAGGATCTGGAGCAGCGTCACTGCTTCCTCCTGTAGTATAGAAAATAAAGGAGCTGGAGCAGCGTCTCTGCTTCCTCCTGTATTATTGAAAATAAAGGAGCTGGAGCTGCGTCACTGCTTCCTCCTGTATTATAGAAAATAAAGGAGCTGGAGCAGCGTCACTGCTTCCTCCTGTATTATAGAAAATAAAGGAGCTGGAGCAGCGTCACTGCTTCCTCCTGTATTACAGAAAATAAAGGAGCTGGAGCAGCGTCTCTGCTTCCTCCTGTATTATAGAAAATAAAGGAGCTGGAGCAGCGTCAATGCTACCTTCTGTATTATAGAAAATAAAGGAGCTGGAGCAGAGTCACTGCTTCCTCCTGTGTTATAGAAAATAAAGGAGCTGGAGCAGCGTCACTGCTTCCTCCTGTATTATAGAAAATAAAGGAGCTGGAGCAGCGTCACTGCTTCCTCCTGTATTATAGAAAATAAAGGAGCTGGAGCAGCGTAACCGTTTCCTCCAGTATTATAGAAAATAAAGGAGCCGGAGCAGCGTCTCTGCTTCCTCCTGTGTAATAGGAAGTAAAGGAGCTGGAGCAGCGTCACTGCTTCCTCCTGTCTTATAGAAAATAAAGGAGCTGGAGCATAGTCACTGCTTCCTCCTGTATTATAGAAAATAAAGGAGCTGGAGCAGCGTCACTGCTTCCTCCTGTATTATAGAAAATGAAGGAGCTGGAGCAGCGTCTCTGCTTTCTCCTGTGTAATAGGAAGTAAAGGAGCTGGAGCAGCGTCACTGCTTCCTCCTGTCTTATAGAAAATAAAGGAGCTGGAGCATAGTCACTGCTTCCTCCTGTATTATAGAAAATAAAGGAGCTGGAGCAGCGTCACTGCTTCCTCCTGTATTATAGAAAATAAAGGAGCTGGAGCAGAGTCACTGCTTCCTCCTGTATTATAGAAAATAAAGGAGCTGGAGCAGCGTTACTGCTTCCTCCTGTATTATAGAAAATAAAGGAGCTGGAGCAGCGTCACTGCTTCCTCCTGTATTATAGAAAACAAAGGAGTTGGAGCAGCGTCACCGTTTCCTCCTGTATTATAGAAAATAAAGGAGCTGGAGCAGCGTCACTGCTTCCTCCTGTATTATAGAAAATGAAGTAGCTGGAGCAGCGTCTCTGCTTCCTCCTGTATTATAGAAAATAAAGGAGCTGGAGCAGCGTCACTGCTTCCTCCTGTATTATGGAAAATAAAGGAGCTGGAGAAGTATCACTGCTTCCTCCTGTATTATAGAAAGTAAAGGATCTGGAGCAGCGTCACTGCTTCCTCCTGTAGTGTAGAAAATAAAGGAGCTGGAGCAGCGTCTCTGCTTCCTCATGTATTATAGAAAATAAAGGAGCTGGAGCAGCGTCACTGCTTCCTCCTGTATTACAGAAAATAAAGGAGCTGGAGCAGCGTCTCTGCTTCCTCCTGTATTATAGAAAATAAAGGAGCTGTAGCAGCGTCAATGCTACCTTCTGTATTATAGAAAATAAAGGAGCTGGAGCAGAGTCACTGCTTCCTCCTGTGTTATAGAAAATAAAGGAGCTGGAGCAGCGTCACTGCTTCCTCCTGTATTATAGAAAATAAAGGAGCTGGAGCAGCGTCACTGCTTCCTCCTGTATTATAGAAAATAAAGGAGCTGGAGCAGCGTAACCGTTTCCTCCAGTATTATAGAAAATAAAGGAGCCGGAGCAGCGTCTCTGCTTCCTCCTGTGTAATAGGAAGTAAAGGAGCTGGAGCAGCGTCACTGCTTCCTCCTGTCTTATAGAAAATAAAGGAGCTGGAGCATAGTCACTGCTTCCTCCTGTATTATAGAAAATAAAGGAGCTGGAGCAGCGTCACTGCTTCCTCCTGTATTATAGAAAATGAAGGAGCTGGAGCAGCGTCTCTGCTTTCTCCTGTGTAATAGGAAGTAAAGGAGCTGGAGCAGCGTCACTGCTTCCTCCTGTCTTATTGAAAATAAAGGAGCTGGAGCATAGTCACTGCTTCCTCCTGTATTATAGAAAATAAAGGAGCTGGAGCAGCGTCACTGCTTCCTCCTGTATTATAGAAAATAAAGGAGCTGGAGCAGAGTCACTGCTTCCTCCTGTATTATAGAAAATAAAGGAGCTGGAGCAGCGTTACTGCTTCCTCCTGTATTATAGAAAATAAAGGAGCTGGAGCAGCGTCACTGCTTCCTCCTGTATTATAGAAAACAAAGGAGTTGGAGCAGCGTCACCGTTTCCTCCTGTTTTATAGAAAATAAAGGAGCTGGAGCAGCGTCACTGCTTCCTCCTGTATTATAGAAAATGAAGTAGCTGGAGCAGCGTCTCTGCTTCCTCCTGTATTATAGAAAATAAAGGAGCTGGAGCAGCGTCACTGCTTCCTCCTGTATTATGGAAAATAAAGGAGCTGGAGAAGTATCACTGCTTCCTCCTGTATTATAGAAAGTAAAGGATCTGGAGCAGCGTCACTGCTTCCTCCTGTAGTGTAGAAAATAAAGGAGCTGGAGCAGCGTCTCTGCTTCCTCCTGTATTATTGAAAATAAAGGAGCTGGAGCTGCGTCACTGCTTCCTCCTGTATTATAGAAAATAAAGGAGCTGGAGCAGCGTCACTGCTTCCTCATGTATTATAGAAAATAAAGGAGCTGGAGCAGCGTCACTGCTTCCTCCTGTATTATAGAAACTAAAGGAGCTGGAGCAGTGTCTCTGCTTCCTCCTGTATTATAGAAAATAAAGGAGCTGGAGCAGCGTCACTGCTTCCTCCTGTATTATAGAAATTAAAGGAGCTGGAGCAGCGTCAATGCTTCCTCCTGTATTATAGAAAATAAAGGAGCTGGATTACCGTCACTGATTCCTCCTGTATTATAGAAATTAAAGGAGCTGGAGCAGCGTCACTGCTTCCTCCTGTATTATAGAAATTACAGGAGCTGGAGCAGCGTCACTGCTTCCTCCTGTATTATCGAAAACAAAGGAGTGGAGCAGCGTCACCGCTTCCTCCTGTATTACTGCAAAAAAAGGAGCTGGAGCTGCGTCATTGCATCTTCCTGTATTATCGATAATAAAGGAGCTGGAGCAGCGTCACTGCTTCCTCCTGTATTATAGAAAATAAAGGAGCTGGATCAGCGTTTCTGCTTCCTCTTGTATTATAGAAAATAAAGGAGCTGGAGCAGTATCACTGCTTCCTCCTGTATTATAGAAAATAAAGGATCTGGTGCAGCGTCACTGCTTCCTCCTGTAGTATAGAAAATAAAGGAGCTGGAGCAGCGTCTCTGCTTCCTCCTGTATTATTGAAAATAATGGAGCTGGAGCAGCGTCACTGCTTCCTCCTGTATTATAGAAAATAAAGGAGCTGGAGCAGCGTCACTGCTTCCTCCTGTATTATAGAAAATAAAGGAGCTGGAGCAGCGTCACTGCTTCCTCCATTATTATAGAAAATAAAGGAGCTGGAGCAGCGTCTCTGCTTCCTCCTGTATTATAGAAAATGAAGGAGCTGGAGCAGCGTCACTGCTTCCTCCTGTATTATAGAAAATAAAGGAACTGGAGCAGCGTCACTGCTTTCTCCTGTATTAAAGAAAATAAAGGAGCTGGAGCAGCGTCACTGCTTCCTCCTGTATTATAGAAAATAAAGGAGCTGGAGCAGCGTCAATGCTTCCTCCTGTATTATAGAAATTAAAGGAGCTGGAGCAGCGTCACTGCTTCCTCCAGTATTATAGAAAATAAAGGAGCTGGAGCAGCGTCACTGCTTCCTCCTGCATTATAGAAAATATGTTGGCACTTTCTCCAATGTTCTGATGGATTTGCAATCTGCACTGTTTCTCCCATTTAGTGTTTCTGACAAATCTCCCTTTTACTCATATCCCTGTATTAATTCCTCCATTTCCTGATGTCCGACCCTGATTCTACCATTTAAGGGTGCGCTTCTCTAATTCTCCCATTTCCTGTTGCCATACACCCATTCTCTAATTCAGCTCCACTGTGCACCACGTCTTCCATTCAGTATTTCCCTGCAACAATTCTCCCATTTAGTAGTCTGCTGCCAGAATTCTCTAATCTTGGAGATCCCTGCATTAAATCTCCAAATTACCGATCCTTCATATATCTTCCCTTTAGTGGTGAACTGCACCAACTCCCCCATTTCGTAGTACACTGCATTGATTCTGGACCATTAATCCTTTGCAACTTTTGTCCTATTTCCCGATTCACTGCCCGTGTTCTCCCAGTTGCTCCAATTCTCGAAGTTATCAGCACCCCGCACCAGGTCTCTCATTTACTGATACCCCACACCAATTCTCCAATTCAGTGTTGCTTAGCACCATTTTCCCCAATTCCTGAAGTCCTGAACAAGTTCTCCACTCATTGTTGCCTTAAACCAATCCTCATACTGACTGATGCCCTCGCCCAATTTAGGGTTGCGCTACTCTAAATCTCCCT
Source organism: Chiloscyllium punctatum (assembly GCF_047496795.1). Classification (NCBI taxonomy): domain Eukaryota; kingdom Metazoa; phylum Chordata; class Chondrichthyes; order Orectolobiformes; family Hemiscylliidae; genus Chiloscyllium; species Chiloscyllium punctatum. The sequence goes on from NC_092742.1 coordinate 112,010,516, forward strand.
AAAGGTAATGTCCTGCCCCAATTCTCCCATGCAGTTGCAACACAGCATAACTCACCCACTGAGCACTGAACTGCACTAATTCACCCATTATCTGATGTCCTGTTGAAAATTCTCACATTTCGATAAGCCCTTTCGAAATTTATCCATTTACCATTTTATTGCAATGATTCTCCAATTTAGTGTAGAGCTTACAGAATTCTTAAATTTGGGCGTGAACAGGTTGGACTGAGGGATCTGTTTCCATGCTGTACATCTCTAAGGCTTCCCTGCACCATTTCCCCCATTTACCAATCCTGCACTAATTCGGGAATTTCACCAACTCTCCCAGTGAGGTTATCCTGCCCCACTCCTCCCACTTAGAATTTAACGGCACCTGCATGAATTCTCCAATTATTGTTGCTCTGCATCAATTCCTTCCATTTAGTTGTTCCCTGATACACATTTCCAACGTACAGATTCCCTGCTGATTATATTTGTTCATTTAATGATGCACTGACCTGACTCTCCAATTTACTGATGCTTCCAACATTTCTTTTCCTTGATTCCCTGGCCCCTATCCCCCAATTTAGACATGCTCTGCTCCAATTTTCTAATATATAGACACTCCCACCAATTTTCCAATGTCATGGCACTGTGCACCGAATCTCCCATTTATTGAAACCCACCAAATCTCGAATTGACTCATACTCCTGTACTATCGCTTCTACTTACTGATGCCCGACCCCGATTTTACCATTTAAGTGTGCGCTACCCTAATTCTCCCATTTCCTGGTGCCGTACACCCATTCTGTAATTGAGCTCCACTGTGCACTAGGTCTTCCATTCAGTATTTCCTTGCAACAATTCTCCCATTTAGTAGACTGCTGACAGAATTCTCTAATCTTGGCAATCCCTGCATCATATCTCCAAATTCCCCAAACTGCAAATATCCCCCCTTTCGTGGTGAACTGCACCAACTCCCCCATTTCATGGTGCACTGTATTGAATCTGGACCACTAATCCTTTGCAACATTTGTCCTATTTCCTGACTCACTGCCCGTGTTCTCCCATTTGCTCCAATTCTCGAAGTTATCAGCACCCTGCACCAGGTCCTTCTTTTCCTGATACCCCACCCCAAGGGGTATGGAGATAAGGCTGGAACAGGATACTGATTAGGAATGATCAGCCATGATCATATTGAATGGCGGTGCAGGCTCGAAGGGCAGAATGGCCTACTCCTGCATCTATTGTCTATTGTCTATTGTCCAATTCAGTGTTGCTTAGCATCATTTCGCCCAATTACTGACGTCCTGAACAAGTTCTTCATTCAGTTTTGCCTTACCCCAATCCTCAGACTGACTGATGCTGTTGCCCAATTTAGGGGTGCGCTACTCTAAATCTCCCAGCCCCAATTCTCCCATTTAGTGCAACACAGCATAACTCACCCATTTAGTGCTGAATTGCACTAATTCACCCATTATCTGATGCCCTGTTGCAAATTCTTACATTTCGCTAAGCTCTTTCCCAACTTTTCCATTTCTTAGTTTCTTGCAATGATTCTCCAATTTCGTGGAGACTTGCCAGAATTCTTAAATTTCGGCGTGGACAAGTTGGACTGAGGGATCTGTTTCCATGCTGTACATCTCTAAGACTATAATTAGTGCTCCGCTTCCGTGCACCAATTCTCCCATTTCCCAATCCTGCACTAATTCGGGAATTTCACCAACTCACCCATTGAGGTTATCCTGCCCCAGTCCTCCCACTTAGAATTTAATGGCACCTGCATGAATTCTCCAATTATTGTTGCCCTGCATCAATTCCTTCCATTTAGTTGTTCCCTGATACACATCTTCCACGATCGCATATCTTGTCTTTTTTTTCATTCAGTGATGCACTAAACTGACTCTCCAATTTACCAAAGCTTGCAACATTTCTTCTTATTATTGAATCCCTGACCCCTATTCCCCAATTTAGACAGGCTCTGCTACAATTTTCCAATATATTGGCACTCCCATCAATTTTCTAATGCAACGGCACTGTGCACCAATCTCCCATTTATTGTTTCCACCAAATCTCCCATTTACTCATATCCCTGTACTAATCCTTCCATTTACTGATGCCTGAGCCCGATTCTACCATTTAAGGGTGCGCTACTCTAATTCTCCCATTTACTGTCGCCATGCACCAATTCTCTAATTTAGCTCCACTGTGCACCAGGTCTCTCATTTACTGATGGCCCACATCAATTCTCCAATTCAGTGTTGCCTCGCACCATTTCCCTCAATTACTGACGTCCTGAACAAGTTCTCCACTCAGTTTTGCCTTACACCAATCCTCATACTGACTGATGCTCTCGCCCAATTTAGGGGTGCCCTCCTCTCATTCCCGCATCAAGTATTGTCATGTCCCATTTACTGCTAAACTGAAACTCTCCCATTCGGTTCTAACTGCACTAATTTGACAATACCAGATGCCCCATTCCAAATTCTCTTATTTCGATAAGACCTTGCCCAATCCTTCCATTTAGTAGTTCCTTGGAATGATTCTCCATTTTTGTGGAGCACTGCCAGAATTCTAAGACTGAGTCATAGACAAGTTGGACTGAAGTGTCTGTTTCCATGTTGTACATCTCTGTGATTGTATGACTGTTTATGGCTCCGCTGATCTGCACCATTTATCCCATTTACCAATCCTGCACAAACCCTAAAACTGCACCAACTCGCCCTTTGAGTATTATCCTGCCCAATATAAAGGCCGCTGCATAAAATCTCTAATGCCTGTTGCCCTGCCTCAATTCTTTCCATTTAATTGTTCCCTGAATCACCTCTTCCACGTACCAGTGCCCTGCTGAATTGTTTTCATTTAGTGATGCACTGAACTGAATCTCCAATTTACCGAACCTTGCAACATATATTTTTATTGACTCCCTAGCACCGATTCCCCAACCATGAATAGGTTCTTGTTGTACTTTTGAAACTGGTGTCATAATTTTAAACTTTTATGTTGGGCCAGTAGAATTACCCTTTGGGTAGAGAACTGGCTCGAAGGTAGAAGACAGAGGGTGGTGGGGGAGGGCTGCTTTTTAGACTGAAGGCCTGTGACCAGCGGTGTGCCCCAAGGATCGGTGCTGGGCCCACTGTTGTTTTGTCATTTATATAAATGATTTGGATGTGGCCATAGGACGGATGGTTAGTAAGTTTGCAAATGACAGTAAAATTGGAAGTGTCGAGGACAGTGAAGATGGTGACCTCAGAGGACAACGGGATCTTGATCAAATGGGCCAATCGGCCGAGGAGTGGCAGATGGAGATTAATTTAGATAAATGTGAGGTGCTGCATTTTGGAAAGGCAAAAGAGAGCAGGATTTATACACTGAATGACAAGGTACTAGGGATGTTGCTAAACAAATAGACCTGGAGTGCAGCTTCATAGATCGTTGAAGGTGGACTAACATTTCGATAGGATAGTGAAGAAAGCGTTTATCATTTTTGTCTTTATTGCTCAGTTAATTGTGTAAAGGAGTTGGGAGGTCATGTTGCAGTATTGGTGCAGCCACGTTTGGTATATAATGTGCAATTCTGGACTCCCTCCTATGAGAAGGGTGTTGTGAAACTTTAAAGGGTTCAGAAAAGATTTACATGGATGTTGTCAAGGTTCGAGGGTTTGTGCTGGAGGTTAAGACTGTATAGGTTGGGGCTATTATCCCTGGAGCGTCAGTAGCTGAGGGTTAACCTTATAGAGGTTCACAGAATCATGAAGGACCCTCAATAGGGTAAAACGGTAAGGTGATTTCACTGTGGAGGGGGGGTCCAGAAGCAGATGGCATATGTTAAAGTTGAGAGGGGAAACATAAAAGGGACCTAAGGGGAACATTTTTCAAGCAGAGGGCACTGTGTGCATGAGCTGCCAGAGGAAGTAGTGGAGGCTGGTACAATTACAACATTTAAAAGGTATCTGGGTGGGTGTCGGAATTAAAAAGGGTTCAGAGGAACATGGGCCAAATTCTGACAAATAGGATGAGATTTACATCGGATATCAGTTCAGCATAGATGTGTTGGACTGAATGATTTATTTCTGAGCTTCTATTGCTCTCAGTGGATTGAGCTCCGGATTTTAGATTTATGAAGCAGAAAATAAAGTATGGTACAGAGTTAGACCGAGAAATCCTGCTGATCTCATCAGCTTTATCCTGTTTCCCTGATCCTCCTCCTTCAATCAATGCATTTTTCCGAACCTCATTCAGAATTCCTGGAGCTCTCTAACTGGCCTGGAACAATGTGTGGAAAGTCCTATTGCAGTCCACACGAGGTACCTTTCCCACTGCCCTGCTCCCACGGCCTGCAATGCTGCAGACTGAGCAGACAACTCGAAGCACAATGATGAGCTCCTTCCGGCCCACGGCCCTCCTTCTCACTGAATGAAGACAATCACCAGAAGCAGAATCCAGCTCTTGTTTGAGCCTTGAATACCTGACTCTGTCTCACTGAGTGAAGATTGGACTCAGAAACAGAAAGGATATCAACTTCCTATCTGCATTGTGTCACTCTTTAAGATCTCTGTGTGTCTGAGTTCAGGTCATTTGATTGGAGACTGTGGATAGTGGGTCCCCAGTGAAATGGAAAGAATTGTGGAGGAACTCACTGAGGGACATCTCTCAAAGTGAGAATCAGAAAGATGGTATTCCACATTGGAAGGGTTTAAGGGGAATTGATGGCTCAGAAAAATGTTATGTGGATGTTTGTAAAACTTAGGAACTCTGTTTTGTGGCTGGAGTTTATTTTATCCTTGTATAGATTTGACACATTAACCCCCCCTCCCCACCACTACAGAAGCTGTTGGAACTGTTCAGTGTTTCCAGCGGCTTCTGTAATTATTTCAGGTTCCTGACGGGAGCAGTCTCTCACTTTTCGAACAAAACAAACCCATCCTTGTGCTGTACCCAATATTTCCATAAGAAATGGGAAGCAGCAGAGGGGAAAGCTTCCGAGATGCCGAGCAATGCTGCCCGGTTCCACACTGCAATTCACAGGAACCATCGCCAGGAAAAGCAAGGAGCAATCTGAAAGACCCGGTATTAACCCGGTGCCTTTCCTTTAAAGAACTGTTTACAAACCACAACACTGCGATGGCCGGCAATCAAACCCGGGTCAACTGCTTGGAAGGCAGCTCTGCTCCCCACTATCCCACCATCACCCTGCTCCCAGCTCCCTCCCCATTCCCAAACACACTGAACAAGGCCGTGATCATCGCCAACTGGATTGGGGCTGAAATCCAAACAAGAAATTGCTGGGGAATCTCAGCAGGTCTGACAGAGCCTTAGAGTGAAGCGCTGTCTCCTCATCTCAGTCCCAAATAACCTGCCCCTTACCCTGAGAGGGTGGTAATCAAACCCGAATGAACTGCGGATGCTGTAACATTAACGCTGATTTCTCTACACAGATGCTGCCTGACCCGCTGAGCTTTTCCAGCAACTCCTGAGACTGTGTTATCGTGTTTCAGATTCCCAGACCCACAGGATTAATTTCTCAGCATCTCCCCTCTCAAGGCTCTTCACAATCTGAGACATTCCAATTAAACCACCTTTTAATTTTCGCGAATATCGACCCAATTTATTCAGATACTCAGCACTGGAGCACACGGGTCCCAAATACTGAGCTTTATTCTGTGATTCATTAATGTGTTTGGGTCATTGCCGCTGAGTCTCCACGGATTGCTCAGATAGAATTGCTCTGGTGAAGATGACGGTGAGTTATTGCCTTGAACTGCTGCCATTTATTTGGTGCAGATAAACCCACAATGATGTAAGGGAGGGAGTTCCAGGATTTCCAACCAATGGCACTTTTGGGACTGAGATGTTTTTCCAAGCCAGGGTGGGGAGTGGCTTGATGTGGAATTGTCACCTGGTGGTGTTCCCGTGTATCTGCTGTGTTCAGCATTCCACATGATAGTGCCGTGGGTCTGGAAGCTGCTCTGGAAGGAACCTTGGGGAATTTCTACAGAGCTTCTTGTCTCAGCTGATCTATTCCAGTCAGGTACATGAGCACTAATCCTGTAATCCAGCTCTGAGAATGTAACAGCAGGTGGGACACACCCTGTCCCCCCTAATGTGGCCATGTTTGGGAACCCTCGGAGAGTCCAATCTCATTCATTCCATCTCGGCGTTTTTCCCCGTTTGAGATTGCTTTCAAAGTGCAACAGTGCGATGGCAGGGGTTCGAGCCCGGTTTAACTGCTGGGAAGGAGACATGTCCAACCCTTTCCCAGTAATTGGCAAGGTATTCCCAAGGCTGTAATCAGGACCAATTGGATTGGGACTGAAATCCAAACAGAAACTGCTGGGGGAGCTCAGCAGGTCTGACAGCATCAGCATCAGATCCCTTCAGTTCTGAAGGACAATCCCTGGACTCGAGAGGTTCACTCGGATTTCTCCCCTCATATGATACCCCGTCCTACTAAACGTCGCCAGTAATTTCTGTGTTATCTGTCAGCTCTCCAGGATCTGCAGTTCCTTGTTTTAAATACAGTAGATGTTGACCCACTAAAGGGGATATTGGGTCAGGTGTCGGTCTCCCTCATTCATTGGGGCAGATGTCAAGGAGCATCTTAAACCGGAGAGGGATCAGGGGGGAATTGGAGCCGTTTAGAGAGAGAGTACAGAAGGTAAGACAGCTCAGCTCAAAGCACGGGGCTTAATGCTGCCCCGATTAAAATATTGAAGATGGTAGAGGGGCAGATGAGCTGAGACAGGGTGGGAGCTGGGAGATATTGATGATGTGGAAGGACAGTGTGTGTATCTGGTCACATTCTGTCAGTCTGACTAATAGCAGTCATTCCTGACACTGGATTCACTGAGGGGTGAAGGGTCAGTGAACAGAGTGGACTGTCCCTGTTATTCTGATCCTGACTCTCCAGCTCCCGCTCTGTTAGTGACCTCTCAGTCTCTCGGGAAATGGGCTGTATCCCAATTGTGCCGGATTCCTGGCCTTTATCCTTGGCCGAGCTGAGAATTGATGGTCTGAGGAATATCATTCCCAAATGATTCCTGTCCAAGATAATCCCGATGAATGTGTCTGTGTGTCCTCCATTAATCTGTAAACATCATTGCTCAGGGCTGGAGGGACATGGATTGATGACATTGAGGATGTTATGAACCAGACCAAACTCCTCTGCCTTAAGGAAATGGTCTCGACCCCTTTTCCTGATTTCCTGAAGGGAAGTGTAAGGCGTTACAATGTGATTGGTCAAACTACCAGGCTTGAATCAAAACACACTTTACTCCACACTATCGTTGGAACACAAACATAAGGAAGAAAGATTGGACAAACCGAACTCCATTGGTTAATGAATATTATTTAACTATGATCAGCAACTGTTCGGATATAGTAACATTCTATAAACCACACAATTCTGGTCTTTCTGCTATCGGGTGGATGGAGTGAGACTTGTAAAGATTCAGAAAAGATTTACAAGGATGTTTGCAGAGTCAGGATTTCTGATTGTTTTGAGGCTGGAGTTTATTTTTTCCTTGTGTAGATTTGACACATTAACCCTCCCTCCCCACCACTACAGAAGCTGTTGGAACTGTTCAGTGTTTCCAGTGGCTTCTGTAATTATTTCAGGTTCCTGACGGGAGCAGTCTCTCACTTTTCGAATTTGAGTGCGAGCAGCAGCTAAGGTAAGACTGTTTGTTTTAAAAGTACTTATCGGTAGCGGGCAGCGGTGTTTTTTTTTCACTCTCTCTTCACAGAAAGAGCGGGAGCAGCAGGGGGGAAGTGACGACGACCAGAGAGGCAGCCGAGACTCGGAAGCAGGTAGAGCGTAAGCTTACCTGGGTAGGTTTGTTTCCCCTTTAAAAGCGCGCAGCTGGGAGGAAGCAGCCAGTGCAGGGACCCCCTGTGGTCGTTCCCCTCAAGAACAAGTATACCGTTTTGGATACTTGTGGGGGGGACGACTTACCAGGGGTAAGTAACGGGGCTCAGGCCTCTGGCACGGAGCCTGTCCCCGCTACTCAGAAGGGAAGGGTGGAGAAGAGCAGAGCAATAATAATTGGGGACTCTATAGTTCGGGGCACAGATAGGTGGTTTTGTGGGAACGAGAGAGACTCACGTTTGGTATGTTGCCTCTCAGGTGCAAGGGTACGTGATGTCTCTGATCGTGTTTTCCGGGTCCTTAAGGGGGAGGGGGAGCAGCCTGAAGTCGTGGTCCATATTGGCACCAATGACATAGGTAGGAGTGCTGAGGATGTTAGACAGGCTTTTAGGGAGCGAGGTTGGAAGCTCAGAGTTAGAACGAACAGAGTTGTTGTCTCTGGTTTGTTACCCGTGCCACGTGATAGAGAGTCGAGGAATAGGGAGAGAGAAGAGTTAAATGCGTGGCTACAGGGATGGTGCAGGAGGGAGGGATTTCGGTACTTGGATAACTGGGGTTCTTTCTGGGGAAGGTGGGACCTCTATAGACAGGATGGTCTGCACCTGAACCTGAGGGGCACCAGTATCCTTGGGGGGAGGTTTGCTAGTGCTCTTGGGGGGGGGTTAAACTAACTCTGCAGGGGCATGGGAACCCAGACTGTAGCTTTAGGGTGCAGGACCTGGAGTGTAGGGAGGGTAGGAATATGGCATCAATCTTAAAGGATGGTGCCTGTAAACAGAAGAGTGGCTTGAAGTGTGTATACTTTAATGCCAGAAGTATACGAAATAAGGTAGGTGAACTTGCAGCGTGGGTTGGTACCTGGGACTTCGATGTTGTGGCTATTACGGAGACATGGCGAGATCAGGGACAGGATTGGTTGTTGCAGGTTCCAGGGTTTAAATGTTTTAGTAGGGTCAGAGGTGGGGGTAAAAGAGGGGGGTGTGGCTTTGCTTGTCAAAGATAGTATTACAGCGGTGGAAAGGAAGATGGATGAAGATTTGCCATCTGAGGTAGTTTGGGTTGAGGTTAGGAATAGGAGAGGTGAGGTCACCCTGTTAGGAGTCTTTTACAGGCCTCCTAATAGTCCTAGAATCGTTGAAGAAAGGATTGCGAAGATGATTCAGGAGAAGAGTGACAGTAATAGGGTGATTGTTATGGGAGACTTTAACTTTCCTGATATTGATTGGGAAAGCTATAGCTCAAGTTCGTTAGATGGGTCAGTGTTTGTGCAATGTGTGCAGGAGAGTTTCCTGACACAATATGTAGATAAGCCAACAAGAGGTGAGGCCACACTGGATTTGGTTCTGGGTAACGAACCAGGCCAGGTATTAGAACTAGAGGTAGGTGAGCACTTTGGGGACAGTGACCACAATTCGGTGATTTTTAGTCGAGTGATGGAGAGGGATAAGTGTGTACTACAGGGCAAGAGTTATAGCTGGGGGCAGGGAAATTATGATGCGTTGAGGCATGACTTAGGATGTGTGGATTGGAAAAGTAGATTCCAAGGCAAGAGCGTAATTGATATGTGGAACTTGTTCAAGGAGCAACTATTGAGTGTCCTTGATAAGTACGTACCTATCAGGCAGGGAGGAAAGGGTCGTGTGAGGGAGCCGTGGTTTAATAAGGAGTTGGAATCCCTTGTTAAATGGAAGAGGGCGGCCTTTGTAAAGATGAGGCGTGAAGGTTCAATAGGGGCGATTGAGAGTTATAAGGTAGCCCGGAAGGACCTGAAGAGAGAGCTAAGAGCAGCAAGGAGGGGACATGAAAGGTCCTTAGTTGGTAGGATTAGGGAAAACCCTAAGGCTTTCTATAGGTATGTTAGGAATAAAAGAATGACTAGGGAAGGAATAGGTCCAATCAAGGATAGTAATGGGAAGTTGCGTGTGGAGGCTGAAGAGATTGGGGAGGCGCTGAATGAATACTTTTCGTCAGTATTCACTCAGGAACGGGACATTGTTGTCGATATGAATACTGCAGCACGAATAAGTAGAATGGATGGCTTTGAGATATGTAGAGATGAGGTGTTGGAAATTCTGGCAAGGGTGAAAATAGATACGTCCCCTGGGCCTGATTGCATTTATCCTAGGATTCTCTGGGAAGCAAGGGAGGAGATTGCAGAGCCATTGGCCTTGATTTTTGTGTCCTCTTTGTCTACAGGAGTAGTGCCAGAGGACTGGAGGCTAGCAAACGTGGTTCCCTTGTTCAAGAAGGGGAGTAGGGATAATCCTAGTAACTATAGGCCAGTGAGTCTCACTTCTGTTGTGGGCAAAGTCTTAGAGAGAATTGTAAGGGATAGCATTTATGCACATCTGGATAAGAATGATGTGATCAAGGATAGTCAGCATGGTTTTGTGAAGGGCAGGTCGTGCCTCACAAACCTTATTGAATTCTTTGAGAAGGTGACGAAGGAGGTAGATGAGGGGAAAGCGGTAGATGTGGTATATATGGATTTTAGTAAGGCGTTTGATAAGGTCCCCCATGGTAGGCTACTGCAGAAAATACAGAGATATGGCATTGAGGGTGAGTTGGAGGTTTGGATTAGGAATTGGCTCTCTGGAAGAAGACAGAGGGTAGTAGTTGATGGCAAAGGTTCATCTTGGAGTGCCGTCACTAGTGGTGTTCCGCAAGGATCTGTTTTGGGACCATTGCTGTTTGTCATTTTTATAAATGACCTGGAGGAAGGGTTAGAAGGTTGGGTGAGCAAGTTTGCGGATGATACGAAAGTCGGAGGAGTTGTAGACAGTGAGGAAGGATATGGCAGGTTACAGCGGGATATAGAGAAGCTGCAGAGCTGGGCAGAAAGGTGGCAAATGGAGTTCAATGTAGCTAAGTGTGAAGTGATTCACTTTGGTAGGAGTAACAAGAAGATAGATTACTGGGCTAATGGTAGACTGCTTGGTAGTGTGGAAGAGCAGAGGGATCTTGGTGTCCATGTACACAGATCTCTGAAAGTTGCCACCCAGGTAAATAGTGCAGTGAAGAAGGCATATGGCGTACTGGCTTTTATTGGTAGAGGAATTGAGTTCTGGAGTTCTGAGGTCATGCTGCAGTTGTATAAGACTCTGGTGCGGCCGCATCTGGAATATTGTGTGCAGTTTTGGTCGCCATACTATCGGAAGCATGTGGAGGCACTGGAACGGGTGCAGAGGAAGTTTACCAGGATGTTGCCTGGTATGGTAGGAAGATCGTATGAGGAAAGGCTGAGGCACTTGGGGCTGTTTTCATTGGAGAAAAGAAGGTTTAGGGGTGATTTGATAGAGGTGTACAAGATGATTAGGGGGTTAGATAGGGTTGACAGTGAGAACCTTTTTCCACGTATGGAGTCAGCTATTACAAGGGGGCATAGCTTTAAATTAAGGGGGGGTAGATATAGGACTGATGTTAGGGGTAGGTTCTTCACTCAGCGAGTCGTAAGATCATGGAATGCCCTGCCAGTAGCAGTAGTGGACTCTCCCTCTTTATGGGTATTTAAGCGGGCATTGGATAGGTATATGGAGGATAGTGGGTTAGTGTAGGTTAGGTGGGCTTTGATCGGCGCAACATCGAGGGCCGAGGGGCCTGTACTGCGCTGTATTGTTCTATGTTCTATGTTCTATGTAGAACAAACCCATCCTTGTGCTGTACCCAATATTTCAATAAGAAATGGGAAGCAGCAGAGGGGAAAGCTTCCGAGATGCCGAGCAATGCTGCCCGGTTCCACACTGCAATTCACAGGAACCATCGCCAGGAAAAGCAAGGAGCAATCTGACAGATCCGGTTTTCCACAGAATGAATGATTTATTTCCTCGATTTATCCCAGTGCCTTACCTTTAAAAGGCTGTTTACAAACCACAACACTGCCATGGCCGAGAATCGGACCCGGGTCAACTGCTTGGAAGGCAGCTATGCACACCACTATCCCACCATCACCTTGCTTCCAGCTCCCTCCCCATTCCCAAACACACTTAACAAGGCCGTGATCATCACCAACTGGATTGGGGCAGAAATCCAAACGAGAAATTGCTGGAGAAGCTCAGCAGGTCTGACAGCACCAGAATCAGAAGCCTTCAGTTCTGAAGACCAATCCCTGTGATCTGAAAGGTTCCCTCCCCACAGATGCTGCCAGACCTGCTGAGTTTCCCCAGCAATTTCTGTGCTGTCTCTCAGATCTGCAGCATCTGCAGTTCTTTGTTGGAAACAAAGCAAATGTTGAGCCACCGAAGGGGATATTGGGTCAGGTGATCGTCTCCCTCATCCATAGAGACAGATGGGAAGGAGCATGGAATCATAGAGTACCTACAGTGTGGAAACTGGCCATTCGGCCCATCATGCATCCCACCAAGACACACCCCCGCCCCCACCTCTCCCTGTAATCCCGCATTTCCCATGGGTAATCCACCTCACCTACACATCTCTGGATACGAGGGATAGTTTACCATGGCCAACCCACCCTAACCTGCACGTGTCTGGACTGTGGGAGGAAACCGGAGCTCCTGGAGGGAACCCACACAGACCCGGAGAGAATGTGCAAAGCCCACACAGACAGTCTTCAATCAGACAGGGATCTGGGGAATTGGAGAGGTTTAGAGAGGGAGTTCAGGATGTTAGACTGGTGTGTGAATGATGGGCCGAACAGCCTGATCTCAGTGCTGTGAAAACTCTACAGTAACATGCCTCCCTACATGCAGCATTCATCACAGTTTGTATTGTGCTTTATTCTGTCCTGTTATTGACCTTATTCTGAATGAAATGGATGGAGAGCGGTTGTTTGTGCATTCAGTCAGATCTGTGTATTGGTGGGTCAAGAACATCATACCCAATCACAACAGGGGGAGGGCGGGTTGAATTCCTGCCCCTTACAGATCCCATTGCAACATGCCATTTCCTCAAGGATTTCATTTGGTTTAAGATGTTTTATTGTTAATACCACCACAATATATTGATGTCCTTCTGTGCATGTTATGAATTTGGACAGAGCGATCCCTCTTTTCTCTGTGAACAAACGGAATATCAAGGAGTCATATTGGAGAATGTATCCTCTCACAGAAACAGGAACAGGGAGATATCATTCCCTCTGAAATAAACACAGGCCATGCTGAGAAATCTGATAAGGTCAGGCAGCATCTATAGGGAGAAGGGAAATGTTACCCCGTGTGTTATGAGGGTGGGGGATTCAGCAGAGCAGAAGGAAGTTAGAAAAGTAATGATTTCTGAGCAATTGGAATGGGGGTAAAGCTGAAGAAAGAATGAGATGGTTTGTAATAGGGTGGAGGCTGCAGAGATTTAATGATGAACGGTTTCATGGAAACAAATCCAAAGGGGATTGGGAGATGGTTCAGTAAACATCTGAGAGCTCAGGAAATGTGAGCAGGAGGAGACTATACAGCCTGTTTAAACTGTTCAGTCTGCTCTGGCAGTCAATCCAATCAGAGCTGGTTTGAGATTTCAAATCCAGTTTCCTACCCACCCCCCATATCCCGTGACTCCCTGAGACCCCAGCAATCTGTCTATTCCAATCTGAAATGTACTCAGTCAGGGCGTATCCACAATCCTCAGGGAGAGAGAATAATAAAGACTCAGAGGCCTTAGAGTGAAGCGCTGTCTCCTCATCTCAGTCCCAATTAACCTGCCCCTTACCCTGAGAGGGTGGCAATCAAACCCGAATGAACTGCGGATGCTGTAACATTAACGCTGATTTCTCTGCACAGATGCTGCCTGACCTGCTGAGCTTTTCCAGCAACTCCTGAGACTGTGTTATCGTGTTTCAGATTCCCAGACCCACAGGATTAATTTCTCAGCATCTCCCCTCTCAAGCCTCTTCATAATCTGAGACACTGAAGTGAAATCGCCTTTCAATTTTCTAGAATATCGACCCAATGTATTCAGATACTCAGCACTGGAGCACACGGGTCCCAAATACTGAGCTTTATTTTGTGACTCATTAATGTGTTTGGCTCATTGCCGCTGGGTCCCCACGGATTGCTCAGATATAATTGCTCTGGTGAAGGTGACGGTGAGTTATTGCCTTGAACTGCTGCCATTTATTTGGGGCAGATAAACCCACAATGATGTAAGGGAGGGAGTTCCAGGATTTCCAACCAATGACACTTTTGGGACTGAGATGTATTTCCAAGCCAGGGTGTGGAGTGGCTTGATGTGGAATTGTCACCTGGTGGTGTTCCCGTGTATCTGCTGTGTTCAGCATTCCACATGATAGTGCCGTGGGTCTGGAAGCTGCTCTGGAAGGAACCTTGGGGAATTTCTACAGGACATCTTGTCTATGGTACACACTGCTGCTCCTGAGTGTCGGTGGTGGAGACAGGGGATGTTTGTAGCTGTGGTGCTGAACAAGCTGCACTGCAAGTTTATTCCACCTAATTCTGGAGAGCACAACTACTCTCCATCACCATCAATCCATTTCCCAGACGGACACCCAGTGATTACACGAATCTGTTCATCGTACAAATGACTATGAGATTGTAACCAGATTCCCCTCTTCCCTGACCATGGGCTGAGGGACATCCCGCGACAGTTGCACTTTTTCATCGACATTCCATCTGTAAAAGCTGAGAATGAGCTGATGGGACACAGACTGTGTTACAGATGGTTACACTCAGGGGGACTCTCACTCACTGCACACCGTGTCTGTCTGTATTTTTGCACGTGTCTCTCTGAATGTGTGTGCGCATTATCGTGTGTGTTTCTGTCTCTGTATTTCCGTCTGTGTCCACCCATCTATCTCTGTTTGACTATCAGTGTCTGTGTGAGTATGTGTGTGTCTCATTGTGTGTATTAGTGAGTGTCTCCAGTTTTCTGTATCTCTGTGTCTGTATCTCTGTGCAGCGAGCTCCCTGTTGTTTTGGGAACTGTATGTATTGAAATGGGGCTGAAACTCGCCTCTATCTGTATCTCTATCTATTTCTCTTATGTTTAAAGTGACACAGTGCTTTTGGTCATGTTGATGCATGTTTGTGTGTGTGTGTTCGTATGGTAGAGAGAGAGAGACAGATGTCAATACATACAGATACTCAGAGACACACACAGAGATGTGCAGAGAAACATACAGCAGCACATAGAGAGACAAATGCAATCACACAGGCACATACACACACACACACACACACACACACACACACACAGATATTGATGGAGACAGCAAAAGTGAAGACGCTAACAGAATTCCTTGTTCCTAAAACTAAATGACAAATTAATCAATTTTTTAGGAATATTTGACTTTACTTTATCCATAATTTTAGCTGGATGGCTGTGCCTTTAACAAATTTGTGAAGGAAATAAGAAAAAGTTGCTTAGTTAGCAGAGTGCGAGGTTACCATTGAAAGGTGAAAGCAGTTTGAATCAATGAACCACTTTTGGCCATCCCTGAGTTTTCCAGTCTTATCAAAATGGCCGCTGATCCTGGTGAATTGGGGCGAAGTGCTGTCTTGTTCCAGGATGATGAGTTAGGAATTGTGAAACCTGGAGGAATGTGCTATTAGAAACAATACCAGTCATTGCGAAAAATCCTCTCCCATAGGAAAGGGGGCTTTGAGATTACTGTTGGCTCTTCAGCACTTTGAAGTCTATCCAACAAAGTACAATGAAATACTAAATGACACTGATTGTAATCCACTGGCCTTCTTCACAAAGGTTCAAATAAACAATGCAAGATTGTTCCGATCGAATCATTTGTTGTCACCATTTTATGTAAATGTCATACACATTACTGGATAACTTAATGGGAATTCAGTTGGATTGTCCAAAGAGTCAGATGCTGGAATATGTAAAAGATTTAAGGAATGCTATGATTGCATAACATTGTAAGAAGGGAGAAAGAATAAATAGATTGAAGATTATTTTTACTTTTGTGCATCTTGTATTTTGCAAATAAACGCGTTTTTGAAATGGCATTTTAGTTTTCTCAGGGCGACTGCAAATCAAAGAATTTTTTAAAAAAATCTTGAGTTTAATTAGGACTAAAATGTGAAAAGAGCGACCTTACAAACAGCCGATGAGTGGAATATTGCTGCACGGTTTGATCGCAATTCACCTGGGAGTGACCCAATGATTGAAGTCTAGTTGGAGATGAACGGAGTTATTCACAGATGGAACTTTGGTTTGAAACAAGGAGCTGATTGATAATTGGCCACTAGTTCATCAATGACAAAGGCTGTCTGCCTGCCAACAGTGATGTGATTGGTTCTCAGGCAGCTAAACAGCTCGGGAACCTGAACAAGATCCAGAGAAGTCTTGAGCTGCTCAGGAGCTCTCTGTTCTCTGCAGTAAAAGGAAGTTTAATCCTGAAGAAACTTGGTTTATTTTTGATTCCGCTGTTCCCATGAGATCTGCGTTTTTGATGAGAGTCTTAGGGACTGTCTATAAGTATTAACCAGTCCTTCTATCTCTTGTAAATCAATGAGCGCCTGCAAGATGCAGCAAAAATATTGTTTTGCGTGAAATCCAGTCCAAATCATGCCTTATATAAGGACATCGGGTTAATATAGTGCTGTGGCCATAGAACAGGTGCAGAGAAGGATGAACTCTAATATATGACAGGCCCAGTCACACGTCTAATAACAGCAGGGGGGAAACTGCTCCTGAACCTATTGGTACATGTTTACAAACGTTTGTATCTTCTGTCCAATGGAAGAAGGTGGAAGAGAGTATTGCAGGAGTGGGAGGGGCCTTTGATTATGACGGCTGCTTTCCTGAAGCAGTGGGAAGTCAAGACTGAGTCAGATGGAAGGAAATGTGATTTGGGTGATAGACTGGGTTGGGTTCATGCCTCTCTGTAAGTTCTTGCAGTACGGGCAGAGTAGGTACCATACCAAGGTGTGATGCACCTGGATAAGATGCTTTCTACAGTGCAATATAAAAATTGGTCAGAGTCATTGCCGAAATGCTAAATTTCCTTCACCTTCTGAGGAAGTAGAGGCATTGATGAGCTTTCTTGGCTGTAGAGCTGACATGGATGGACTGATTGTGGGTAATATTAATTCCTCAGAACTTGAAGTTCCCAATCACCTCCACCTCAGCACCAATGACAGAGACCAGGGTCTGTCCTTCAGTCCACTTCCTGAAGTCAATGACCCAGTTTCTTTGTCTTGCTGACATTGAGGGAGAGATTGTTGTCCTTACACCATACCACTAAGCTCTCTTTCCTGTACTCTGTCTCACCGTTGTTTGAGATCCTACCCACTATGGTGGTGTCTTTAGCTAATCTGTAAATGGTGTTTTCAACCATCCTTATTGATTCTGATCTGCAGGTCAGAAAGTTGAGGATCCAGTTGGAGAGGTGAGGAAAGAGTCCCAGGGCTCAGACTGTGTCGATGAGTCTTGTTGGCATTATGGTGATCATGGCAGAGCTAAAGTCAATATATAGGGGTCTGACGTAGGTGTCCATGTTATCCAGACATTCCAGGGATGAGTGAAGGGGAGGAAGATGGTGTCTGCATGGATCTGTTTCGATGGGAGGTGAATTATAGTGTACCAAGGCATTCTGGGAGGCTGGAGTTAATGTGTGCCATTCCTAACCTCTCAAAGCACTTCATAGATGAGTTCAGCCATGACTGTGTTAAATATCGGAGCAGGCTCGAGGGGCCGAATTCCTGACTCCTGCTCCTTTATCTTGTGTTTGTTTGTTCCTTACAGCACAGAGGGAGACATGTTAACGAATGGCCCTGGCAGTCAATGAAGATTCAAATACACCAAGTGGGTCAGTGTGACACTTGGTAAATGCCCGTTTTCAGGATAAGATGCGTGTAATTCCACACCAAAACTCCGACAGATTCTGAACAAGGCCACACACCTACAATTCAGTATCAATACCTGTCATCTTACCTTTGTGTATTCCTATCGGTTTTAATGGTTGAAGTTTGGAAAGTCAGACAGACGGCTGACATTTTTAATTATCTCAGGGCACTGACTTTAAACAGATTCTTGTATCCACATGTTAATCAATTGAAACATTGTAACATAGTTCTCCATGTCCTGCTTTTGCAGTTTAATTTGTAAATTAACATTTCCACAATGCCGGAATGTATGGATGGAAAAGGCTTTTCATTCATCTGCCCCTCTCCTGTGCTGACTGAATTCCAGACTCAAACTGAAGCCTTCTCTGTCCCTGCACCCAGATTAACATTGGACCATTTAGTTTAGATTGTCCCTTCTCTAACATCCAGAATACATCTGTTCACATCTCGCTTTATTTCATCTGCAGGAGGCCGAGACATGATAATGTACAAAGTGTAAGGTGTGTTTTAATCTGCAAAGCAGGACAAATGTTTTCAGAAGTGTCAGTCAGTTAGCCATTTTAGGTTTGTTCAAAGCAGCCATTTCCTGTTAGCACAGAACTGACAGTGACTTTATAAACAGGGAAAGGCAAGAATGAGTGGGGACTTGGGAGTCCATGTGCAAGTGAATGCAGCGTAGATTCACAGAACTATAGCTGGGCAGCACGGGTTCAATGGTCAGGGAAATGACACCAGCCCAGGATGGTGTCACTGGGATTCAGAAAGATCTGAAATGGTATAAGTTTGAGATTTATGACAGGAACTGTTGGGTTAGATAGAGAGAAATTATTTTATTTGCTTCTGGAGGCTCATTGTCTCGTAACTTAACAATTGACTGGAACCCTTTGGAAACTCAGGCCGTGTTCAGCGTGAGGTTAGGTTTTGTTTAAATCACATGATACTGTCCCCATCAACTCTCGCAGAAAAAGGGTCCTCATGGGGTTAGGTACAGAGTAAAGCATCCTCTCCACTGTCCCCATCAACCAATCCCAGGACAGGTACAGTATGGAGTTAGATAAGGAGTAAAACTCCCTTTATATCGCCCCCATGAAACCCTCCCAGGATAGGGACCATAAGACCATAAGATGATAAGACATCGGAGTGGAAGCAAGGCCATTCAGCCCATTGAGTCCATTCCGCCATTTAATCATGGCTGGTGGGCGTTTCAATTCCACTTGCCCACACTCTGCCTGTAGCCCTTAGTTCCCTGCGAGATCATTTCCGTGTCTCCTCATTTCCATTCTGAATTGACTCCCTCTAATTTTAAAGCTGTGCCCCTGTGTCCTAAACTCCCCGCCTAACAGAAACAACTTCCCAGCATCCACCCTTTCTAAGCCATGCATTATCTTGTAAGTTTCTATTCGCTCTCCCCTCAACCTTCTAAACTCTAATGAATACAATCCCAGTATCCTCATCCAATTGTATGTTTGGCCTACCATTCCAGGGATCATCCGTGTGAATCTCCGCTGGACATGCTCCAGTCCCAGTATGTCCTTCCTGAGGTGCGGGGCCCAAAACTGGACACAGCATTCTAAATGGGGCCTAACCCAAGCTTTATAAAGTCTCAAAAGCACATCGCTGCGTTTACATTCCAACACTCTTGAGATAAATCACAACAAAACATTTGTTTTCTTAAGCACAGACTCCACCTACAAGTCAACCTTTCGAGAATCCTGGACTAGCACTCCCAGATCCCTTTGTACTTTGGCTTTAGGACTTTTCTCACCGTTTAAAAAATAGCCCATGCCTATATTCTGTTTTCCAAAGTGCAAGACCTCGCATTTGTTCACATTGAATTTCATCAGCCATTTCCTGAACTACTCTCCTGAACTGTCTTAATCTTTCTGCAGCCTCCCCACCTCCTCAGTACTACCTGTCTGTCCACCTAACTTCATCTTATCGGTGAACCTCACCAGAATGCCCCCAGTCCCTTCATACAGATCATTAATATATAAAGTGAACAGCTGTAGTCCCAACACTGAACCCTGTGGGACACCACTTGTCACTAACTGCCAATCTGAAGAAGAACCTTTTATCCCACCTCTCTGCCTTCAGCCAAACCTGAATCCATGCCAGGAGCTCACCTTGGACCCTATGGGCCTTCCCCTTACTCAGCAGCCTCCCATGAGACACCTTATCAAAGGCCTTGTGGTAGTCTAGATCGATAACAATCACAGAGACAATAAAGCACTTTCTCCATATGACCAAAAACTGATTGTCTTCCATCCACTGGTGTCCCGGTCTTGTGTGGGTCACAGATTGAGCTCTGAAACATCTCCAGTACAATCCCATCCTGTATCTGTGGCTCTGGCTCTGTATTAGTGTCTGTAAGTGTCCCTGTTTCTAAAATTCCCTCCATTCCCTACAATGTCGGATAAATTCCAAAACAGTTCGGTTCCCCGTAAAACATTTTGGGATATCCTTAAGATATAAAACAGAAAGTGCTTTATAATTGCCCACTCCTCCTTTTAAATGAGGATATTTAGTGTATTTCTGCTACATTTATATTGTCTTTAAATCACACTGAACATTCCCACCCAGGGACCGTGAACACTCCGGAAGGTCCATGAAGTGTCGGTCTTTATTGCAGGCGATTGGCCATCGACAGTAAGGAAGCCTTCCTGTGACTGTTTCACTGAGACAGCATCAGGAATCCTGTGGCACACTTTGATCCTCACACTGACTCTTCATCGTCTCTGTAAAGAAAATCACATTTTCAAGATGCAGGAATGTCTGAACGAAAACAGCTCCTGATGTGCTTCCCCAATGTAATCACTGATACTTTTCAGGGCGAGATTTTCAGGAAGACATTAAACTGACAGAAGCACAGAAACCAGAAGAGTCCATTCAGCCCTTCTAGCCTACTCTCCCATTCAGTGTGATCATGTCTGACTCTCTATCTCATTGCTATATTCCCAATTTCTCTCCAAACCCTGTGATGTCATTAACCAGATAAAACATTATCAATTTATTTTCTGAATATGCTCCCCAGCCTTCTGTGGGAGGGAATTCCTCAGGTTGATCACTCTGTGTCAAGATAATTGTCTTCCTTTCTATTAGAAATGGGTGAGCCCATGTCCTGAGACTGTGATGCTTGTTCTGAGAATACCCGGCCCTAGGGATACCACCCCCTGTATCTAGTCTGTCCAACCGTTAGAATTGGGTACATCTCCATCAGATCCCCCTCTCATTGTCCTGAATACATGCCCAGATAAACCAACCTCTCATGGGACAGTCCTGTCATCCCTGGGACTTGCCGAGTGAAGCTCATGAGCTGTCAGAGGGAGTGGTGGAGGATGGTACAATGACAACATGTGGTTCACGTTTGTAGGAGGAACAGAAATAACAAACAGAATGACTCGGTTGAAAATAGTGAGAAGTTATTTAATATCATTATCCAGAGGGATTTCTGGTCTCAGAAATGTAACTGATAGTGGAGTCAATGAGGAGGAGGACACATGATACACTGTCAGTTATTTCCAGCAGACCGGATAAGGACAGGGAGGTAGGCTGCTGTGAAACTCTCTCGGTCAGACTTTCCCTTTCATTGAAGATATTAATATCCCTTTGGATCCTCCGTTACACAATCGCTCTGTAACACATTCTACACACAGCATCACTGGGGTCTCTCACATTGAGGATGACTCTCTTCCACTCTGAGTGAGTCACTAGGTGGCTGTACAGACCAATGCTGCTTAATGGGAAGGATTCCTGAAACAGGGAACGTTTCCGGGTTGGAGGTACTTACAGAGAAAGAGGCCCTGCACACACATGGATGCTTCAGGTTGGGTGAAACCATTGACATATCTGATAGCAAGATATCTTTAAAATACAGATTTGAAGGCAAGACCAATTTGAAACCAATTTGATGTTGCTGGAGACAGAGCAGTTCAGTTGGAAACCACACAGAGTTACCTAATGGATAGCAGACACTTCAGCGACATGAAGCCGACTGACAATAAAACCATGGTTAACATGTCAAGTCTGGGTCTGAAATTTCCAGTAATGGTGTAAGAACAGGGTATAGGAAGATTTAAACAGCATGTGGATTGATGCAGTAATTAAACACAAACAAACACACTTGATGCTGAGACTTGGTTCGAAGGTATCCAAAAGCTGGGATTTAAAACTGAGACTGGGAACTTTCTGAGACAATTCCCGGGAAGGTGTGGAGTGTGTGATCTGCTGTCAAGTGATGACATTGACCCCTGTACTGAAAGCAGACTCAGTTCCTGGAACTGTCTCCAGCTTTTCTCCCAATCCTTTGGACAGACTCCTTGGACTGAGATACTTTGTGTAAACAATCATCATGTTTATTAATATAATTTGTCTAGATTACCCCACTCCGCTCCCATCTTCCCCACCTCCCAATCACCCGAGCACTCTCAATAGGCAGCCGGATAACAGACTGCCCCCAGCACTCGCTACTGGTGTGGAAATTAGAATGATATAAATAATTGACATTGATTTCTTGACATAAGAAGCAGTCCAGCATCTACATGGATTTTCATTTTGAAAAAGAAATGTTTGTTTTCTCAGATGGAAAGAGCTGAACACCGAAGCAGCAGAGTTGGAGTCGACACCCTGGATCACATCCTCTGATACAGGAGGAAGCAGAGACAGTGCTCCTGCTACTTCCCACCTGATTACCTTGGACAAATCATGGCCCTTTCCCTTTTCCCACTGATGTTTGTTCTGGGCAGTACCCCTGGCTCACTTACTCTGGTCCCCAAAATGTTCAACAAAAACAAAACAGGAATTGTTGCAAAGACTCCAAAGGTTTGGCAGCATCTGTGGGAGAGAAATAAAAGTTCGGGTTTCAGGTCCAGTGCCCCTCTTTCAGGACAGAAATATTACCTCTGCTCCCGGAATTGGGAAACCTATGTCCTTATCTTCATCTTCTTTCGGTTCTCTTGATGTCTGCTAAATATTCTATCTTCTCTGATCTCTCTAACAGATTTACCTTTCCAGAAGTTTGCCTTTTGTCCTCCATAGTCATTTTTTGCCCATCACCCACGGGATTTTGAGCTTTTGTCAGATTTATGCAGTGATTAGTTCAATAACTCTGGAAACTGGATATTTCACCGCTCTATTGAACTGAGCTCTGAATTTGGGCAGAGCTGCCATATAAATAAGGGTGCTTGTGCAGCAACTTACATTGCGCAGCATGTACCCAACTTGTTCAAAGATTTCATAGTCATAACCATTTAACTGATCTGGGACATCAAGGATATATAAAACATATAGCAGCCAGAGAAAGATGAAGTTTCCGGATATAGTGAAGAGTAAAATCACTGCCTTAATTCTACTCTTCATCTCGGGGTCAACCTGCTTCCCTTCCTTACTCTGACCCCTCAATCCAATACGGACTTGACTTGACTTAAATAAAATGCGTGCGATTGACAGAACATTGAGGAACACAATGAAAAAGAATGGCCCCAATGGGGTTAGAGCCACAGCAAATGAGCGGAATCCAATCCAGCGAGAGTCAGTGAAGTAGCTTCGTTTATTCTTGCAGTATAATGGTATGTTCCTGATTATCTTTGTGGGCTCAAATCTAAAATACCAAGGAACATTTTTTAAACAAAGCAGAATACTGGTTATTGAGAGAATTGCAGATGCGTTTTTCCCAGTGCAATATTTAGTTTTCAGTTTGTGGCAACAAAAGCTGACAAACCGATCGAAGGTGAATGTAACGGTGAACCAGACAGAACAGTCTATGGATACACGGATCAGGACATTGATAACACTGCACACAGGAGTGATGACCAGGAAACATACTGGGTAATAATAATAACGAAATTGCCTGAGTATGACCTCACTGATAAGGACCAGTAGGTCTGCTGCTGCCATCGCCACCAGATAGCGTGTTGTGCAGGGAGCAAGGCCACACTCTCCCTGGGATAGGATCATGATAGCCACACAATTCACTGTCAGAAGGATAAAAGGAAAAATGACTTAATATTAATGAGCACTCTTTTCTGTATAAGTTTACAAGCAATCTGCATTGTTGTTACAACAGCAATAAAGATCAACCAGTCATCACAAAAAAATGTGATGTAAATTGTAAAACTGTAACTTGCCAGTTTCTAGCTTAAATAGAAACAGTCAGATGGTGCACAGCAGATGGAATCCAGGATAGCAGTCATGAAAGTTGCCACCAAAACATGTAACATTTAGAAGGGTGAATTTACACCACATGCAGCAATGATTCCCTGAAGAACAGTCCACACAGCTGGATAATATGAATTGGATGACCTAACATGATAGGGATGTACTAAAAGTTGGACCACTGTTTCCTTTTCATTCATGGGATGTGGGCATTGCTGGTGAGGTCAGCATCTATTACCCAATGATAAGTGCCAAGGGACAATTCAGAATCAATTACCCTTTGGTGGAGTCACCTGTAGGCCATATCCTACCTTCTGAAAAGCGAAGTAAATCTCTACAGCGAGTCCTTGCATTAATTTATGAGGAGGAAAACAAATCATCAGATTGCTGAAATATCAAAACAGGGCAGATTTAAATCAATTGTCATGAAAGTGAAAAGGGGTATGGGGAAGGGAAAAAAAGTTTTTTTATGATCGGTTTGAGGGTAGATGAGGTTCAACCACAAAGGAATGATGATCCTAGGCAGTGATAATCCATGCTGTTAAAGTGTGATTTCCAGGTGGAGGTAAATGCTTCATGTACAAGCACAATGAAAGATGAGGGAGTTGGGATTGTTGTAAATCTGGTCAAGTGCAAACCCCAATCATCTGTAAATATGATGGGGAATGACAGGCCGATCCTGTTGGTTGAATCAACATTGTGGATGCACGGAGATAGAGGTAACAGTAACAAGATACCATTGCCAACCCCAGCAAAGCTGCACTAATTCTCCTCAGTTATCAACACATAACATCCAAGAAGGTAACTGTAGTGAATTGACCCTGGATTGTTTACTTTCAATGTGGATTCCTGCAACCTTTCGAAAATTAATAACATGCTGTTCACCATTCAGTTCAAAATGTACAGGATGTTTACAAAGGCAAAATGTCGAGTTAAACTGGGTGTTCAGAAGCTCGGCGGATTCCACAGGGCACCTTTAGTAAAACAAACTGTCCAGGCATACACAGGAAATTCAGTGTTCCAGAAGATTTCTTGTGGACAGGTATCTAAACTGCAAGTAACTACAGAGAGTTGTGAACACAGACCAGATCAGACACAAACCAACCTTCCATCCAGTGACTGAATGTATATTTCTTGTTGCCACAGAAAGCCAGCCAACACCATTAAAGGACCCTCCCACCCCAGTTAAACTCTCCTCCAACCTCTTCCATCAGTCCGGAGATACAAAACCATAAACATACAGAACAACATGATCAAGAATAGCTTCGTCCCCATAGTTATTTGAATTCTGAATGGACCTCTCAAAATTTTCAACCTCATGTTGATCTTGCTTCTTGTGCACCTTCCTTGCAGCTGTAACTCTGTATCCCTCACTCTGTTCAATCACCCGGTGGCCTTTGTGTCTTTCCATGGAATATTCGCGGCACTGCAAGCAAAACAACTTTTTTCCCCCCACAATACAAAGGTAAACATGACAATATAATAATAAATTATATCAAATCAACTCAGGGTTGAGAAAAAAACGGTAAACAACGGAGATGATGGAAGAGGAGCCCTGTCTATCAGCAGAGCCAGTGGAATATCTTGTGAGGCAAGACCCATTGCATGGTATCTATAGCTGAACAGTATGAAATGCCTGAGGATGGCTTACTCAATGTTCGGGTGGGGGGGGGGCGGATTGTTACAATTTCAAAGGGACTGGCATGGAATGCTGCATCACTGGGAAAGTTGCTGAAATGACAGAGATGCTGCAAAAGCAAAATGATACCCTGAAAAGTAACAGAGTTTGGAATAATTGCAGTCAGGATCATTGTTGGAGACAATGGCTCTGGCGGAAGTATTGGTTGAAAAGACAATGGTCCAGCTGGGAGTTGGAGAAGGTTTGGAGACATAGAGACTTATAGCACAGAAAATAAAAATGCACTTTGCCCGATAGAATCCATGAAACTATTGCCTCAGAATTCTCATCCAGTTTTCCAGCATTAGGCCTGTAGCTCTGGCCCATTCCAAGTGCACATTTAAAGAGTTATTTGCCATCGGGGATCTGCTTCTACTACCCTGACAGGAAGTAAGTTCCACATTGTCCCAACACTTCCGGTGGAAAACTCAAACCCCTGCCTCTCTGTATTTATGCCCCTGGTCATTGATCTGACGACAAAGGGGAAAACAAATATCCTTCTGTGCTGTCTATGACTCTTATAATAGTATACGTTTAAATGATGCTCCCTGTCAATCTCCCCTGCTCCGTGGAAAACAATCCCAGTCCGTCCAATCTCTCTTCGTACAGAAAACATTATAACCTTGGAGTGATCCTGGAAACTCTCCACCCTCTTCAGGACAATCGTGGTCTAGCCAACATTTAATTACAGTGCCAACATACTTACCGTGCTCATAAACTTTATGTCTTTAAAGGGCTAAACTTTCCTGGTACCTTCTTAACCATTTCATTAACCTCTCCTGCTACCTTAAGATCTTCATGTGCACGAAGATTCTTCTGCTTCTCAGAGCTTCCCAGGTTTCTACCATTCATAATGTGTGTAGCAATTGTACCAACGTCCACCACTTCCTCTGGCAGCTCATTCCATATACTTACCACCCTCTGCGTGAAAAAGTTGCCCCTTGTGTTTTGTGTCATGTCAAGTGCATTAGCTCACATTTAGAGATTGAATTCCTATTTCCAGCAATTTTTGCATTACCCGTGAACTTATCCTGGAAATCCCCTAACATGCAGAGTTCACAGCATTTCCGAGTACCACCCTTTATCTTTCATGGAACATTGTGACCCTGTTATCTCCCAAGTTCCTTTCTCAATGCATCCCACTGCTCTGACATGGACTTACTTAAAAGTCTCTGCTCTCTGTCCAATCACACCCGATCTTATTTACATCGGCATTCCCCCAGTTTAGAACTTTGATATCCCCTCATCCTTGCCTTTTTCCATGTTAATCTTGAGTTATGACTACTGCCTTCAAAATGCTTCCTCACTGAGAGGTCATCCCAGCTTCATTACCGAAAAATAAATCCAGGATCACTGTCAAAGTTGGGGAAGGTAAAGGAACAGTCTGGGATTAGCCAGGTGAAGCTATAAACTGTGTTGTAGGAAAGAGAGATTTAAAAACCATCCAGTTTATCCAGCAGACAACAACAGAGGGATAAGCGGTTACAACAGCTGTCAATTGTTCCAGAATCAGAGGTAAAGTAAGAATACCCAGGGTAAGAGACGGATTGTGGGGTGGGGGAGCAATACCATTCAGAATGGCGGAGAACTGGGATCTAAGAAATAATATCCAACCTGAACATTCGGGGGGAAGCCATGGGAAATCGTCCAGGGTCATTTGACAGAAAATGATTTGTTCTCTCAGTGAGAATGGGTCATGGTCACTGTGGGTTTAAGGAATACTCAGGTTTGTTGTATATTTTACAGTCGAGCAGATTGCCACAGTCAGAAAGGAAAGTCATCCTCAGTGTGTAGCTCTGTACTCATTCAAAACAAAAACTACTTGCAGGTGGGACACGGGAAGCGGAATGAGGAATGTCATGAAAAATCCAATGTTTAACAAGTCCGAGGGAACTGGTATTTATTTTTAATTCTATTTCAATCCTATATTTTGGAATCTGAGAATGTACACCTGATTGTTGCACTTGTCTGTCCTCAGAGGGACACCCTCCATCCACAAACAGCAGACCCCACTGCAAATTACAGCTTTGAACCGAGACATGGATGGAACGAGCTGCGAGAGGCAGTGGTAGCGGTGGGTAAAATTAAAACATTTAAAAGGCATGGGTATATGAACAGGAAGGATTTAGAGGGATATGGGCCAAATGTTGGCAAATGGGACGAGGTTAATTCGCGATATCTGGTCAGGATGGAGGAGTTGACAAAGGGGCCGTTTCTGTGCTGCATGATTCTATAAGAAGAAAATTATTCCTCACATCTTCATCACTCCCATAATTGGAAAGGTCAATCCGTGCTCCTCAACAGTTACCCAAGCCGACAGCGGATTCTGACCATCCAACAGTCAGAGCTAACAGAATCTGAAAGCCACACGGTGTAAAGGAGATGAACCAGCTCAAACCCCTTTTACTGTAGTGCTCCCTAAAGTAGGAAGGAGGAAATGTGCTGCTATCAATACAACTGCACACACACAGATACGCGCAGGAATGTGGGAACACTGGGGTTAGGAGATCCACTGCACTGACTCACCAAGATCCATTGCAATTCTGTACTTGCTGCCATTTCCAATAACTCCTTCCCTGAAGGTAGCCTCCAGTCTAAGATGCAATTCAGGAGTTCATTACATTTGACAAAGGATAATCATGCAGTAAAGCAGTGAAACAACAGAATTTAAAAGAAAATCTAATTTAACTGTCTGATATTTCAACGAGGGAGGGGGTATAACACTGAATATTACATCAGAATGTAAATCTCTTCAATTACAAGGAAACCAGGGAGGTATCATCCACAAATTGTAAATAATTATAGACACTTACCAGGAACACCAATGATGGCAAGAACCATATAGAAAACTTTCTGAGCTAAGTCAATTGGCCAATGCATTTTCAGTGGAGAGTGCTCACGCTTTCTTGTTGCACACGATCTACAAGCATTAAACTCGGCGGTGTTACATTTTCTGTGTGTTTCCATTATATTCTGTGTGATCCCCACTGGGAGATTGGTGTTGCAGCTCTGATGATGACAACTTTACCATTCCTAGTTGGTAGAAGATGTTTCTCACTGAAATTGGATTGTGGCAGGGAAGGGATGACCTCATCGAGGGAAGAATCATCATTGGAAACTGTTAATTGTTGTTGGATGCATTCCTCCAATTTGTCAACTCTCTGGAGACAGTTTTTAATCAATCTGTTCAGAGATGTAACACTGCACCTGTGGAAAAGACAGAACTTGAAGCCAGGGCCAGCGGACCAGAGCTGGGGACAATGCTCCTTTACTCGTTTATTGACTGTACATCATGGAGCTCTGTACCAAAGCAAATAGGAACTTCAAGGCCGGATCATATAACGTTAAGGATATGTAGCCGCTGTCTCTTTAGGAAAACTCAGTAAATGTCGCCACTTTATGAACAGAGAGGCAGCCTGCTGTTGTAATAATGCTGCCTTCACATAAGGAGATTACATTGCTTTCTCGTGGATGGATGTGATTTTGTTTGCTGCATCTACTTTGTTTTCCTCTTCCTTAATGCCCCGCTAACATCGAAATTTGCTTTCTAATTTGGGTTGGATTTTTGTCCAGCAGTTTGGTGTTGAGGGAAAGTACCTCACATTGTCTCCGTGATGTCAGTCATGACCATTTATTGTGTGAATCCCTGACATTAGCGAGCCCTCGACCGTAGCTCTACCATGGGCTGTCATTCCCCATGTCTCAGATAATTCCCATTATCCTAGATTACTTGTAGGAATGTAGTTGACCTGTCATTGTACCATGTCCGTCCCATCTCTCTGTGTTGGAGAAATTCCGGTCCCCTCATTGTCACCCTCCTGCCGTGGTATGGATTTGCTTTTCCCAGTTGCTGATGCAATACCGTTCTGGTATAATCTAGTTCCAAACCAGGCTCAGACGGATCATTTTAGCTCCTCACAAAGTATTCTATGCTTGTTTTTTTTTTAATCATCTCATTCTGCCATTTGCTGTTTTGACAATACCCTGAGTGTCCGTTTGCCTTCCTCCTCTCTGGGAGGGGGTGAGCTTAACTCCATTTTATTGGGCCCGATGACCCACAATTTTGAGGACATCTATTTAATAAAATCACTTCCAAACGAAACAGAAACGCCCAGCTTCTCCAAGCTATCAACATCACTAATATCCACATTCCTGGGACAATTCTTTTAAAGATGTGCAGTGTTCACACATCCCTTGGAAAGTTCAGTGCTCAGGTCTATATGTGACACAATAAGTGCAGCATCTCCCCAAGTACTTCAGGGCCCCAATTCAAAAGCAGTTGCTGACATCAGTATTGGCTCAGAAATGTTTGGCAGGTCAGGTCATATTGGGCCCACAGATGGAACCTCCATGTCCCAAACCAGAAGCCGAGAAACCAAAGAGAATCTGCCCCGGCCCAGGGAGAAGCAGATAGCATTGAACCACATTGGGAATGGGACAGTATGGAGACGCACTTGGTGCCCTGTACAACAGTGACAGAAATGAACTTGTTTCAGACTGTCAGATCAATTGGAATGTAAGGGACAGGCTTTGCACTGACTCGGGGTCACACATAATTGTGGGCTTTGAAGATCGAGACACTGTCAATGGGGAATGTGTCATTCTGCTGGAGTGGTTCCTCTCAAACTGTCACACACAGTGCACCATAATGTGCTATTTGATCGGTTCACATCAGCGAGACACTGAGAACACCATTACCTCACTCTGACTTTGTGCCAAATCTACTCAATAGCACCCTACCACTGTGTAATTGGCAGCTAACATTGTTATCAATCTGACCAGATACACCTCACACTGGTGGAGACATTGTCATGATGTGGAGTTAACCTGACGATGCTAATAAAGGAGAATGCAAACGTCAGTGTTGGACAGATTGTGGCACAAATCCTATTTCCTCATTGACAATTGGTTCTTTTACCAGGCATCACCAGTCCGTCCTTACCTTTCACCGTGACCAATGTAACCTGTCAGTTCCCCTTGTTGAACACACTGTCAGATAGAGCCAGGGACTTGGAGACAGATGACAGCACGGAAAGCAGCCACACGGTGTTTCGGGTTTGTCTCAGTGAAGCCCAATCAACGTTGTGCCTGAAGGATGGTTAAACCAGCTTAGATCGGAGGATCTAACACTCTCCTCACTGAGATCTTCCAGACACGCAAATGCAGCACGATTCCTATCATCCATTTTATCCCCATCACAAACACTCTCTCCATTGATGAATATTTTTCCTTCAATGAAATTCTCTCAAATTGAACAAGGTACAACCTTCACTGAGAAACCCATGCTGACTCTCCTGGATTAATCACTCCCTGTTGAAATTACCATTTAGAGAATCTCTCAGAGTTTTTCCAGCTCTGGAAGTGTAACAGCAGCTGGTATCCCATCCTCAAATGTTTGGAAAACTTCTGACAGATGGATCTCATTGACTTCATCTCATGCGATTGCTGAGGTCCGAACCCATACCAACTCCTTGGAAGGCAGCCATGCTGCCCACTTTACACCCTATCCCCCTGCCAGCTGGGTGCTCACTATTCTCAAACACACTTAACAACACCGGCATCATCACCAATTGAATTGGGGCTGAAATTAAAACAGAAATAGCTGGCGATGCTCAGCAAATCTGGCAGCATCAGCATCAGAATCCCTCAGTTCTGATGAAGAATCACTGGATTTGAATAGTTCTCTCTGCTTTCTCCCAGCAGATCCTGCTGGTCCTGCTGAGTTTCTCCAACAATCTCCATGGTGGGATTCAGCTCTCCAGGATCTGCAGGACTTTGTTTGTAATCCCAGAGACGTTGACCCACTAAAGGGGATATTGGGTCAGGTGACGGTCTACCTCATTCATTGGGGCAGATGTTAAGGAGCATCTTAAACTGGAGAGGGATCAGGGGGAATTGGAGCCGTTTAGAGAGAGAGTACAGAAGGTAAGACAGCTTAGCTCAAAGCACGGTGCTTAATGCTGCCCTGATTAAAATATTGTAGATGGCAGAGGGACAGATGAGCTGAGACAGGGTGGGAGCTGGGAGATATTGATGATGTGGAAGGACAGTGTGTGTATCTGATCACATTCTGTCAGTCTGACTAAGAGCAGTCATTCCTGACACTGGATTTACTGAGGGGTGAAGGGTCAGTGAACAGAGTGGACTATCCCTGTTATTCTGTTCCTGACTCTCTAACTCCCACTCTGTTAGTGACCTCTCAGTCTCCCGGGAAATGTACATTCTCCAATACTGTCCGGCCTAAGGAATATCGTTCCTAAATAACTCCTGTCCGAGGTAATAATAATGATTAACGTGTCTGTGTCTCCTTCTCTGTTCTGTACATGTCATTGTTCAGGACTGTGGGCACATTTATTGACAGACATTGAGGATGTTATGAAACAAACCAACCCCCCTGAAAATATGTTAAGAAAATGGTCCAGGCCATTTCTCTAAAGGGAAGTGGAAGGCATTGTCATTCAATTGTTCAAACTGCCAGGCTTGAATCAAAACACACTTTGCTCCACACTATCGCTGTTTCACAAACATAAGGAAGAGAGATTGGACAAACCGAACTCGATTGGAAACCTGAACTAAATGAACATTATTTGACTATAAACAGCAACTGTTTGGATACAGTAACATTCCATAAACCACACAATTCTGGTCTTTCTGCTATCGGGAGAATGGTGTGAAATTTGTAAAGAATCAGAAACCATTTACAAGGATGTTTGCAGAGTCAGAATTTCTGATTGATTTGAGGCTAGAGTTTATTTTATCCTTGTGTAGATTTTGACACATTAACCCTCCCTCCCCACCACTACAGAAGCTGTTGGAACTGTTCAGTGTTTTCAGCGGCTTCTGTAATTATTTCAGGTTCCTGACGGGAGCAGTCTCTCACTTTTCGAACAAAACAAACCCATCCTTGTGCAGTACCCAATATTTCAATAAGAAATGGGAAGCAGCAGAGGGGAAAGCTTCCGAGATGCCGAGCAATGCTGCCCGGTTCCACACTGCAATTCACAGGAACCATCACCAGGAAAAGCAAGGAACAATCTGAGAGATCCGGTTTACCACAGAATGAAAGATTTATTTCCTCGATTTATCCCTGTGCCATACCTGCAAAACGCTGTTTACAAATCACAACACTGGCCGGGAATCATACCCGGGTCAACTGCTTGGAAGGCAGCTCTGCTCCCCACTACCCCACCATCACCCTGCTCGCAGCTCCCTCCCTATTCCCAAACATATTTAACAAGGCCGTGATCATCACCAACTGGATTGGGGCTGAAATCCAAACAGACACATCCTCTGTATCTAACCCAGTGATGGAGCTCTCCTGATTGAGTTTGATGTGAACAGGATGGGGGAAGTGGGAGATTTAATCAGTACCTAACGCCGAGCTCAAAATGGCCTGGGAATTTGAAAAGCTGCAGTGCAGAGTGAGATTTACTCTGTATCTGACCCCATTCTCTACCTGCCCTGGGGATTTAAATGGGCACAGTTTAATGGGAGCTTTATTTTGTATGGAACCCTGTGCTCCCTCTGCCCTGGGAGTGTTTGCTGGGAACACTGTCTAACCTCTGTGATATGGATCCTATGAAGATTGATGGGAGACAGTGTAAATGGGATTGTCAGGGTCCAATTCCTTCACGTGGATGAGAGAAGGTCTCCAATTGGAATTTTGAGAAAAATTGGTGCCCGTGGGAATGAAGGGTCAGGAACACAATGAATACACCATTGGCTCAGAGACAGGAGACAGGATAGAGGGTAACAAGGGTTTCAGACTGGAGGGAGCTACAGGCACATACAAGTTGGGAACTGTTTTCAGTAAAAGGTAATTGATCCCAGGTCACTGCAGAGTGTAAGAATGTGATGCCTTTCCCTCACTATCCCCCTCCAATCCCTAGGAAGATCTGCTCCCACACCATGTTCCATCCTAACTGCTGACTGTGTTAGATACATTAATACATTGGCAATGGGCAGGGGTGCTTTTAACTCTGGGATCTTGCTGTGTAACTTGCCCTCAAAATGCTCTCGCTTCCCCTTTCAACTCATCTTTTCTCTCTTTTATCTTGAAGAACATTTGTTTGGAAAGCTGTAACGTGAAGATCCAAAATATTCGAGGCCAGGAAAGAACAACCTCCAGAGGGGGAGCACGGGCCTGAGGCCTGAGGCCTGGTCGACAGGCTGCACCCCGTGGGGGCCCACAGTGAGTTGTGTGTTTATTTTCCCCGAGGTTTAATCTCCTCTGGGGGACCCTGGGTTTTAGGGGCCTCTGGGTAACTGGTTCCTGTCAGATTGTGGCCCTGTTGTTTTTTAAACAGGTTGAAGCCTGGGGTTAAAGTTTGTCAATCCCCAGGATCTGAGAGGTCGGACTCTCTTCGGGTGGAATTAAAACCCAAATGCGGTGACCCTCTCTAAAATACTTGTCCTAAATTCAGAGTAATGTGGGTTAGAGAGAGGGCAGGCTGAGAAAATTTCAAGAGAAAGACAGTGAGACAAAGATTTAAAAAGTTGAGAGAGCTGGGGAAACAGAAGGGGAGAGAGAGGGAGAGTCATTTTGAAATAGTGAAATCGCTGTAATGTTTGATTCTGAGGTGACAGGAAATAATTAAACTGAAGCAGCATCACAGAGGGGAGAAATGGTCAGAGTAGTGAGCTGCTGCTGCATTGTTGCCTGTGGGATCTTGCTGTGCACCAGCTGCCCCAATACTGCCATTTCAGGCAGTGAGTATTTTAATCAGCTAACCCATCATTTCAAAGTTTTTCCAAGGCTTTAGCATGAAAATGCAGCTCATCACCCAATATGTTTGTGTTTGGATGTTGCTGAGAGATTGTCTGTGTCACTGAGAGAGGAAAACCTGGCATCTTGCTGTGCAATCATTCTGTAATGATTTTCCTCCTTTGGCTTTCAACTAATGCTGTCTCTTTTCTCCCACGGGCCATTTGAAGATTCAAAGAGAGAAACTTTAGGATCAGGAGACCTTTGAACAAGAGCTTTCTCCAGAGGGGACACGGGCCTGAGGCCTGAGGCCTGGTCGACAGGCTGCACCGTGTGGGTGGGGTTTTGTGTTTATTTACCTCAAGGATTAATCCCCTCTGGGACCCTGGGTTTTAGGGGCCTCTGGTTTACTGGCTCCTGTCAGATTGCAGCCCTGTGGTTTTAAAACAGGTTTGAAGAGTGGGGTTAAAGTAACCAGGGCCTGGGATTTGACACCAACACATCAATCCCCAGTGAGTGTCTGACAGACAGGACTCTCCCAAAGAAGGAATTAAAACCTTAAATGAGAAACTCTACCCAAAGACTTGTTCTAATATCAGAGTAATACTACTTGTGGGATCTTGCTGTGTCTCAAACCACCTACAGAGTGGCCTACATTGCAAGAAGGGTGACCAAATGTGATAATCCCATAAATAAGACCCAGGTTGGCCCAATCCCTGAGTATCTGAAGGGGATCTCTCTCTCTCTCTCTCTCTCTCTCTCTCTGTCCCCTCTCTTACACCCTCTCCAGCTTCTTTTGTTGATATTTTAAACAAATAAAACCATCCCACACACAGCAATGTGACTCGTGGGTATTTGAAGTGGGGGAGAAGGAAATATTTTGCATCACAAGGTGATTGAGTTGAGACAAAGGTGTAAAAGAACACAAGATGCACAGAGAGAGTGTTTGTGGGAGAGAGTGTTAGAGGGATAAGGTGTGTCTTTGTAGCTGGGCTGGGAAAGGGAGACAGGATCTGGGAGAGGGGGAGAGAACGGGGCTCTCCAATATCCCATCATCGCCCAGCTCTAATCACTTCCTTCTAGAAAGTACCATCCCCAAAATTAAATCCTGAGATGGAGGGGGTGATTTTTCTTAAAAAGGAGTCCTAAAGAAATGCATAGCCTCGTTTTGAAAAGAAAAGTGGGATTGGAGCACATTCTGGAGCAGGAAGAGAGTACGCTGTGGGATCTCCCTGTGCGACAATGGCCCACAGTATTGCTGGCACAGAGACTGCTGGGAAACTGTTTATCAAAGGGAATATTGTCAAATATAAATGTTACAATCTTTTAAAAGGTAAGATAAAGATTACCATGTACAAGGTTAAATCAGAGAAAGGGAAAAAGATGAGAGATGGAGGGGGGGGGGGGCGGTGGTGAAGAGAGAGAGGGAGAGAGAGAGGGAGAGAGAGAGAGTGCGTAGAGAAGTAAAAAAAGTGGGAAGTTGTTTGAATTTGTTAAACAGCAGGATCTTTGTCATCCTGAAGCTAAAATTGAACCCTTAACCAGCCTCAGTGATACACACAATCTGTAAATGGTCACACTGCTACTTGTGGGATCTTGTTGTCTGAAGGGACTGAAGGGTCAGTAACAGAATGAAGACACCATTGGCTCAGAGAGAGGAGACAGGATAGAGGGGAATGAGGGTTTCAGACTGGAGGGAGCTACAGGCACGTACAAGTTGGGAACTGTTTTCAGTAAAAGGTAATTGATCCCAGGTCACTGCAGAGTGTAAGAATCTGATGTCTTTCCCTCACTATCCTCCTCCAATCCCTGGGAAGATCTGCTCCCGCACCATGTTCCATCCTAACTGCTGACTGTGTTACATACATTAATACTTTGGGAATGGGTAGAGATGCTTTTAAACCTGGGATCTTGCTGTGTATCTTGTCTTCAAAATGCTCCCGCTCCCCCTTTCTCTCTTTTATCCTGAGGAACTTTTGTTTGGAAAGCTTCAACTTGAAGATCCAAAATGTTCGAGGTCAGGAAAGAACAACCTCCGGGGTGGGGGGTGGTGAGGGGGTGGGAGGGTGGTGGAAGAACGGGCCTGAGGCCTGAGACCTGGTTGACAGGCTGCACCCCGTGGGGGCCCATGTGAGTTGTGTGATTATTTACCCCGAGGTTTAATCTCCTCTGGGGGACCCTGGGTTTTAGGGGCCTCTGGGTAACTGGCTCTTGTCAGATTGCAGCCCTGTGAGAAACTCTATCCAAAGACTTGTTCTAATATCAGAGTAATACAACTTGTGGGATCTTGCTGTGTCTCAAACCACCTGCAGAGTGGCCTACATTGCAAGAAGGGTGACCAAATGTGATAATCCCATAAATAAGACCCAGGTGTTGGCCCAATCCCTGAGTATCTGGGAGGGGATCTCTCTCTCTCTCTCTCTCTCTCTGACCCCTCTCTCACACCCTCTCCAGCTTCTTTTGTTGATATTTTAAACAAATAAAACCATCCCACACACAGCAATGTGACTCGTGGGTATTTGAAGTGGGGGAGATGGAAATATTTTGCAGCACAAGGTGATTGTTTTTGAGACAAAGGTGTAAAAGAACACAAGATCCACAGAGAGAGTGGGGGAAGGAGGGAGCGATAGAGGGATAAGATGTGTCTTTGTAGCTGGGCTGGGAAAGGGAGACAGGATCTGGGAGAGGGGGGAGAGAACGGGGCTCTCCAATATCCCATCATTGCCCAGCTCCAATCACTTCCTTCTAGAAAGTACCATCCACAAAAATAAATCCTGGGATGGAGGGGGTGATTTAAAAAAAAAAACAGGAATCTCAAAGAAATCCACAGTCTCTTGGATAGAAAAGTGGGATTGAAGCACTTTCAGGACCAGGAAGGGAGTACTCTGTGGGATCTCCCTGTGCGTCAATGGCCCACAGTATTGCTGGCACAGAGACTGCTGGGAAACAGTGCCCCGGTTTATAAAAGGGAATATTGTCAAATATAAACACTGCTGGCTTTTAAAAGGTGAAATAAATATTACCCTGGACATGATTAAATCAGAGAGAGACAGAAAATAATTAGAGATGGAGAAGGGGAGGGTGGAGACAGAGACTGAGGCAGCGAGAGAGAGAGAGAGAGAGAGAGAGAGAGAGAGAGAGTGGGAAGTGGTTTGAATTTGTGAAACAGCAGGATCTTTGAACCCTTAACCAGCGTCAGTGAAACACATAATCTGTCTGTGGTCACACTGCTACTTGTGGGATCTTGCTGTGTCTCAAATAACCTGTAGAGTCTCCCACATTGCAACAAGTGGCTCTGTGTCAAAATGTAGTTTACAGAGGCTTGGATTTTACATTTTCCTTGTCTCTCTCTCTCTCTCTCTCTCTCTCTCTCTATCTCTCTCTCTCGCTCTGTCCATCTCCTTCTCTCTGCACCTCCCTCAGTCTGGGTCTCCCTCCCTTTCTCTCTGTCCATAGTCTGGGTCTTTCTTTCTGCCTTCCTCTCTCTGTCTCTCTCGTTCCCTCTCTCCATCACCATTCCTGACTCTGGGTCTTCCCCCTGACCCCCTCAATCTCTCCAGACCGCCCCATCATTTTAAACCCTCCAGGCTGCGATGTGACAGGTCAGGATTACAAAATGACGGGAGCGACCACATTTCAGAGACAGAGGCTGGAATCGGAGAGAGTGTGGGGAAAGAGAGATGGAGAGAGGGAGAGCATGGAAAGGGAAGGATGGGAGTGGGATCAGAGGGCTGGGGTGGGGAGGGGGGTGGGTGATGTGGGGGCAGTGAATAGACACAAGGGCTGGAGGTGGGGAGGTGGGGGGGTGATGTGGGGGCAGAGCATGGAAAGGGTAGGATGGGAGTGGGATCAGAGGGCTGGGGTGGGGAGGGGGGTGGGTGATGTGGGGGCAGTGAATAGACACAAGGGCTGGGGGTGGGGAGGTGGGGGGGTGATGTGGGGGCAGAGCATGGAAAGGGAAGGATGGGAGTGGGATCAGAGGGCTGGGGTGGGGAGGGGGCTGGGTGATGTGGGGGCAGTGAATAGACACAAGGGCTGGGGGTGGGGAGGTGGGGTGTCTCCAGTGTTCACACATTGGACATTGAAAGTACAGGAGAAATCGTTCCCAGCCCGTGAGTGAAGATGGCAGCCTGGGATAGAGAGAACAAGACAGACAGAGAGATACACACAGAGATGGTGCAGCCTCTGGGTTCTAACTGTGTGGGTGTGATGTGTTCCTATTGGAATACAGTGAGACTCCATGTGGAATCTTGCTGTGCAGTGGTCCCTGAATTATAACTTTAGCCCATTCTGGGGGATTGTGTTGGGGGGTGGGGAGGATGGGTAGGTCAGGAGTCCTGAGCCTGTGTGAGGCTTTGTGATCATTGGA
The DNA here is from genome assembly GCF_047496795.1 of Chiloscyllium punctatum. Taxonomy (NCBI): domain Eukaryota; kingdom Metazoa; phylum Chordata; class Chondrichthyes; order Orectolobiformes; family Hemiscylliidae; genus Chiloscyllium; species Chiloscyllium punctatum. Next base: position 112,049,030 of record NC_092742.1, read on the forward strand.
TGGCTGTATCTGTGTTTTGGACAGGACCATGGGGCAGTGAGGGTTCAATGGAAGGTGTAGGCGCTACTCGAACGTAGTTTATTGAGGAGCTGAGGGTGACGGGAGAGGGTAGAGGGAGGGCTGAATTTCCCTGTCTCTCCATCCAGCCACGGAGTTGAAATGGGAGTGGTTAGCATTTGTTGGTAACTTAACAGGGAGGCCTGTTTCCACATTGCACTCTGTGGGATCTTGCTGTGCGGGAACAGCCTTCATCCTTTTCCTTTCCAGTAGCAGTGGGCCACCCTTCCCAAATTCAGGCCGGAGGGTGGGGGGTGGTTCTGAATATGGACGGTGAAGATACAGACACCCTCACAGTGTCCCTCAGCATGGGCTGGTGGGATCCTGCTGTGCAGAATTCCAATGTCAGCCCCTCTCTGTGTGTGTGAGGGGATGGGGGTGTTTGGGGACGGTTCTGGAGATGATGTGAATGGGTGGGAATGTTCTGTCAGGGTGTACAGGAATTCCCTCAGTGTTCCCTCACCCAGCTCCCTACGGGATCTTGCTGTGCACCTCTCAGCCTGCGGGTTGCCCCTTACACATCACAGAAACCTGTCTCCAGGGCCTGGGCTCTGTTTGCTGACAGCTACAAAGACACATCTTATCCCTCTATCACTCCCTCCTTCCCACACACTCTCTCTGTCTGTACCTTGTGTGTTTTTACCCCATTGTCTCAGAGACAATCATTTTGTGCTACAAAATATTTCCATCTCCCCCACTTCAAATAACCACGTGTCACATTGCTGTGTGTGGGACGGTTTTATTTGTTTGAAAAATCAATAAATAAAGCTGGAGAGGGTGTGAGAGAGGGGACAGAGAGAGAGAGAGAGAGATCCCCTCCCACATACTCAGGGAATTGAATTGAAATGGCCAACCTGTGTCTTATTTATGCAATTGTCACATTTGATCACCCAGGCCTGTACACATCTCACATTACTCTGAACAAATCTTTGCAGGGAGTTTCTCATTTAAGGTTTTAATTCCCTCCTTGGGGATTGCTGTCTGTTAGTAACTCATTGGGGATTGATGTGATTGCGTCAAATCCCAGGCCCTGGTTACTTTAACCCCTGGCTTCAAACATGTTTTAAAACCAACAGGGCCCCAATCTGACAGGAGCCAGTAAACCAGAGGCCCTTAAAACCCAGGGTCCCCCAGAGGAGATTAAACCTTGGGGTAAATAAACACACAACTCACGAGGGCCCCCATGGGGTGAAGCCTGTCGACCAGGCCTCAGGCCTCAGGACCGTGTCCCCTCTGGAGAAAGTTTCTTGTTCAATAGTCTCCTGATCCTAAAGTTTCTCTCTTTGAATCTTCAAAGGGCCAGCGAGATCCCTTGGGTGGAAAGAGACAACATTAGTTGAAAGACAAAGGAGGAAAATCATTACAGAATGATTGCACAGCAAGATCCCAGGCTTTCTTCTCTCAGTGACACAGACAATCTCTCAGCAACATCCAAACACAAACATATTGGGGGATGAGCTGAGTTTTTATGCCAATGCCTTGGAAAAAAAACTAAGAAATGACGGATTAGCTGATTAAAACACTCATTGCCTGCAGTGGTAGCATTGGGGCAGCTGGTGCACAGCAAGATCCCACAGGCACCAATGCAGCAGCAGCTAATTACTCTGACCATTTCTCCCCTCTGTGATGCTGCTTCAGTTTAATTATTTCCTGTCATCCCAGAATCAAACATTACAGCGATTTCACAATCTCAAAATGCCTCTCCCTCTCTCTCCCCTTCTGTTTCCCCTGCTCGCTCAATTTTTTATTCAATTCCTCTCACTCTCTTTCTCTCACTGTTGAATTTTCTCATCCTGCCCTCTCGATAACCCACATCACTCTGACTTTATGAGAAGTCTTTAGAGAGGGTCACAGCATTTGGGTTTTAATTCCCCCTCGGGGAGTCCTGCCTCTCAGATCCTGGGGATGGACATTCTTTAACCCCAGGCTTCAAACCTGTTTTAAAAATGACAGGGCCACAATCTGACAGGAACCAGTTACCCAGAGGCCCCTAAAACCCAGGGTCCCCCAGAGGAGATTAAACCTCGGGGTAAATAAACACACAACTCACTGTGGGTCCCCATGGGGTGCAGCCTGTCGACCAGGCCTCAGGCCCGTGCACTCCCTCTGGAGGTTGTTCTTTCCTGGCCTCGAAAAGTTTGGATCTTCACGTTACAGCTTTCCAAATTTCCTCAGGATAAAAAAGAGAAAGGATTAGATTACTTACAGTGTCGAAACAGGCCCTTCGGCCCAACGGCCCAACAAGTCCACACCGCCCCACCGAAGCACAACCCACCCATACCCCTTACCTAACACTACGGGCAATTTAGCATGGCCAATTCACCTGCACATTTTTGGACTGTGGGAGGAAACCGGAGCACCTGGAGGAAACCCACGCAGACACAGGGAGAATGTGCAAACTCCACACAGTCAGTCGCCTGAAGCGGGAATTGAACTCAGGTCTCTGGCGCTGTGAGGCAGCAGTGCTAACCACTGTGCCACTGTGGTTGAAAGGGGAAGGGAGAGCATTTTGAAGGCAAGTTACACAGCAAGATCCCAGGGTTAAAATCACCCCTGCCCATTGCCAATGTATTAATGTATCTAACACAGTCAGCAGTTAGGATGGAACATGGTGTGGGAGCAGATCTTCCCAGGGATTGGAGGGGGATAGTGAGGGAAACGCATCAGATTCTTACACTCTGCAGTGACCTGGGATCAATTGCCTTTTACTGAAAACAGTTCCCAACTTGTATGTGGCTGTAGCTCCCTCCAGTCTGAAACCCTCATTACCCTCTATCCTGTCTCCTGTCTCTGAGCCAATGGGGTCTTCATTCTGTTCCTGACCCTTCAGTCCCACGGGCATCATTTTTTCTCACCTTCTCTCATCCACGTGAAGGAATTGGACCCTGACAATTCCATTTACACTGTCTCCCATCAATCTTCATAGGAGCCATATCACAGAGGTTAGACAGTGTTCCCAGCAAACACTCCCAGGGCAGAGGGAGCACAGGGTTCCAGACAAAATAAAGCTCCCATTAAACTGTCTCCATTTAAATCCCCAGGGCAGGTAGAGAATGGGGTCAGATACAGAGTAAATCTCCCTCTACACTGCAGCATTTCAAATTCCCAGTCCATTTTGAGCTCGGCGTTAGGTATTGATTAAATCTCCCACTTGCCCCATCCTGTTCACATCAAACTCAATCAGGAGAGCTCCATCACTGGGTTAGATACAGAGGATGTGTCTGTTTGGATTAGAGCCCCAATCCAGTTGGTGATGATCACGGCCTTGTTCAGTGTGTTTGGGAATGGGGAGGGAGCTGGGAGCAGGGTGATGGTGGGATAGTGGGGAGCAGAGCTGTCTTCCAAGCAGTTGACCCGGGTTTGATTCCCGACCATCGCATTGTTGTGGTTTGTAAACAGCCTTTTAAAGGTAAGGCACTGGGATAAATCTTTCATTCTGTGGTAAAATGGGTCTGTCAGATTTTTCCTTGCTTTTCCTGGTGATGATTCCTGTGAATTGCAGTGTGGAACCGGGCAGCATTGCTCGGCATCTCGGAAGCTTTCCCCTCTGCTGCTTCCCATTTCTTATTGAAATATTGGGTGCAGCACAAGGATGGGTTTGTTTTGTTCGAAAAGTGAGAGACTGCTCCCGTCAGGAACCTGAAATAATTACAGAAGCCGCTGGAAACACTGAACAGTTCCAACAGCTTCTGTAGTGTTGGGGAGGGAGGGTTAATGTGTCAAATCTACACAAGGATAAAATAATGTTTTGTCATTTACATAAATGATTTGGATGTGAGCATAACATTCAAAGTTTTCCGATGACACCAAAATTGCAGGTGTAGTGGACAGCAAAAAGGGATACCTCAGATGACAGCAGGATCTGGACCAGATGGGCCAATGGGCTGAGAAGTGGCAGATGGAGTTTAATTCAGATAAATGTGAGGTGCCGCATTTTGGGAAAGCAAATCTTAGCAGGACTTATCCACTTAATGGTAAGGTCCTAGGGAGTGTTGCTGAACAAAGAGACCTTGCAGGGCAGATTCATAGCTCCTTGAAAGTGGAGTCGCAGGTAGATAAGGTAGTAAAGAAGGCATTTGGTATGCTTTCTTTTGTCAGTCAGAGTAGTGAGTACAAGAGTTGGGAGGTCATGTTGCAGCTGTGCAGGACATTGGTTAGGCCACTGTTGGAATATTGCATGGAATTCTGGTTTCCTTCCTATCGGAAAGATGTTGTGGAACTTGAAAGGGTTCAGAAAATATTTACAAGGATGTTGCCAGGATTGGAGGATCTGAGCTACAGGGAGAGGCTGAACAGGCTGGGGCTGTTTACCCTGGAATGTCGGAGGCTGAGGGGTGACCTTACAGAGGTTTACAAAATCATGAGGGGCATGGATAGGATAAAGAGGCAAAGTCTTTTCCCTGGGGTCGAGGAGTCCAGAACTAGAGGTCATAGGTTTAGGGTGAGAGGGGAAAGATATAAAAGAGACCAAAGGGGCAACCTTTTCACGCAGAGGGTGGTACATGTATGGAATGAACTGCCAGAGGATGTGGTGGAGGCTGGTACAATTGCAACATTTAAGAGGCATTTGGATAGGTATATGAATAGGAAGGGTTTGGAGGGATATGGGCTGGGTGCTGGCAGGTGGGACTAGATTGGGTTGGGATATCTGGTCGGTATGGACACGTTGGACCGAAGGGTCTGTTTCCATGCTGTACATCTCTATGACTCTGTGACTCTAAACTCCAGCCTCAAAGCAATCAGAAACACTGACTTTACAAACATCCTTATAAATCTTTTCTGAATCTTTTCAATTTTCACAGCATTCTTCAGGTAGCAGGATTGTGTGGTTTGTGGAATGTGACTATATTTGAGCAGTTGCTGTTGAGTAGTTAAATAACGTTTCATTTAGTTAAGTTTTCCAATCGAGTTCGGTTTGTCCAATCTTTCTTCCTTATGTTTGTGTTCCAACGATAGTGTGGAGTAAAGTGTGTTTGTATTCAGGCCTGGCAGGTTGACCAATCACATTGTAACGCCTTACACTTCCCTTCAGGAAATCAGGAAATGGGATCTAGACCATTTCCTTAAGGCAGAGGAGTTTGGTCTGGTTCATAACATCCTCAATGTCATCAATCCATGTCCCTCCAGCCCTGAGCAATGATGTTTACAGATTAATGGAGGATACACAGGCACATTCATCGGGATTATCTTGGACAGGAGTCATTTGGGAATGATATTCCTCAGACCATCAACTCCCAGCTCGGCCAAGGATAAAGGCCAGGAATCCGGCCCAATTGGGAAACAGCCCATTTCCCGGGAGACTGAGAGGTCACTAACAGAGTGGGAGCTGGAGAGTCAGGAACAGAATAACAGGGACAGTCCGCTCTGCTCACTGACCCTTCACCCATCAGTGAATCCAGTGTCAGGAATGACTGCTATTAGTCAGACTGACAGAATGTGATCAGATACACACACTGTCCTTCCACATCATCAATATCTCCCAGCTCCCACCCTGTCTCAGCTCATCTGTCCCTCTGACATCTTCATGAAGCACCATGCTTTGAGCTGAGCTGTCTTACCTTCTGTACTCTCTCTCTGAATGGCTCCAATTCCCCCCGATCCCTCTCCGGTTTAAGATGCTCCTTGACATCTGCCCCAATGAATGAGGTTGACCATCACCTGACCCAATATCCCCTTCGGTGGGTCAACATCTACTGTATTTATAACGAGGAACTGCAGATCCTGGAGAGCTGATAGATAACACAGAAATTCCTGGCGGGATTTAGTGGGAGCGTCCTCATTTGTGGGAGAAATCAGAGTGAACCTCTCGAGTCCAGGGATTGTCCTTCAGAACTGAAGGGATCTGATGCTGATGCTGTCAGACCTGCTGAGCTCCCCCAGCAGTTTCTGTTTGTATTTCAGTCCCAATCCAATTGGTCCTGATGACGGCCTCGGGAATACCTTGCCAATTACTGGGAAAGGGTTGGACATGTCTCCTTCCCAGCAGTTAAACCGGGCTCGAACCCCTGCCATCGCAGTGTTGTACTTTGAAAGCAATTTTAAACGGGGAAAAACGCCGAGATGGAATGAATGAGATTGGACTCTCCGAGGTTTCCCAAACATGGCCACATTAGGGGGGACAGGGTGGGTCCCACCTTCTATTACATTCTCAGAGCTGGATTACAGGATTAGTGCTCATGTGCCTGACTGGGATAGTTCAGCTGAGACAAGATGTACTGGAGAAATTCCCCAAGGTTCCTTCCAGAGCAGCTTCCAGACCCACGGCACTATCATGTGGAATGCTGAACACTGCAGATACACGGGAACACCACCAGGTGACAATTCCACATCAAGACACTCCCCATCCTGGCTTGGAAAAACATCTCAGTCACACAAGTGCCATTGGTTGGAAATCCTGGAACTCCCTCCCTTACATCATTGTGGCTTTATCTGCCCCAAATAAATGGCAGCAGTTCAAGGCAATAACTCACCGTCACCTTCACCAGAGCAATTATATCTGAGCAATCCGTGGGGACCCAGCGGCAATGACCGAAACACATTAATGAATCACGAAATAAAGCTCAGTATTTGGGACCCGTGTGCTCAAGGGCTGAGCTTCTGAATAAATTGGGTTGATATTCTAGAAAATTAAAAGGCGATTTCATTGGAATGTCTCAGATTGTGAAGAGGCTTGAGAGGGGAGATGCTGAGAAATTAATCCTGTGGGTCTGGGAATCTGAAACACGATAACACAGTCTAAGGAGTTGCTGGAAAAGCTCAGCAGGTCAGGCAGCATCTGTGTAGAGAAATCAGCGTTAATGTTACAGCATCCGCAGTTCATTCGGGTTTGATTACCACCCTCTCAGGGTAAGGGGCAGGTTATTTGGGACTGAGATGAGGAGACAGCGCTTCACTCTAAGGCTCTGTCAGACCTGCTGAGATTCCCCAGCAATTTCCTGTTTGGATTTCAGCCCCAATCCAGTTGGTGATGATCACGGCCTTGTTCAGTGTGTTTGGGAATGGGGAGGGAGCTGGGAGCAGGGGGATGGTGGGGAAGTGGTGACCATAGCTGCCTTCCAAGCAGTTGACCCGGGTCCGATTCCCAACGATCACAGTGTCGCTGCTTTTAAATCGGTTTCTAAAGGAAAGCCACCGGGATATAAGGAAATCTGTCAGATTGTTCCTTGCGTTTCCTGGCGATGGTTCCTGTGAATTGCAGTGTGGAACCGGGGAGCATTGCTCGGCATCTCGGAAGCTTTCCCCTCTGCTGCTTCCCATTTCTTATTGAAATATTGGGTACAGCACAAGGATGGGTTTGTTTTGTTCGAAAAGTGAGAGACTGCTCCCGTCAGGAACCTGAAATAATTACAGAAGCCGCTGGAAACATTGAACAGTTCCAACAGCTTCTGTAGTGGTGGGGAGGGAGGATTAATGTGTCAAATCTACACAAGGATAAAATAAACTCCAGCCTCAAAACAGAGTTCCTAAATTTTACAAACATCAGTATGTCATTTTTCTGAGCAATCAATTCCCCTTAAACCCTTCCAATGCAGAATAGCATCTTTCTGATTCTCACTTTGAGAGATGTCCCTCAGTGAGCTCCTCCACCATTCTTTCCATTTCACTGGGGACCCACTATCCACAGTCTCCAATCAAATGACCTGAACTCAGACACACAGAGATCTTAAAGAGTGACACAATGCAGATAGGAAGTTGATTTCATTTCTGTTTCTGAGTCCAATCTTCACTCAGTGAGACAGAGTCAGGTATTCAAGGCTCCAACAAGAGCTGGATTCTGCTTCTGGTGATTGTCTTCATTCAGTGAGAAGGAGGGCCGTGGGCCAGAAGGAGCTCATCATTGTGCTTCGGGTTGTCTGCTCAGTCTGCAGCATTGCAGGCCGTGGGAGCAGGGCAGTGGGAAAGGTACCTCGTGTGGACTGCAATAGGACTTTCAACACATTGTTCCAGACCAGTTACAGAGCTTCAGGAATTCTGAATGAGGATCTGGAAAAATGGATTGATTGAAGGGGATCAGGAAAACAGGATAAAGCTGATGAATTCAGCAGGATTTCTCGGTCTAACTCTGTACCATACTTTATTTTCTGCTTCATAAATCTACAATCCGGAGCTCAACCCACTCAGAGCAATATAAGCTCAGAAACAAATCATTCAGTCCAACACATCCATGCTGAACTGATATCCGATGTAAATCTCATCCTATTTGTCAGAATTTGGCCCAAGTTCCTCTGAACCCTTTTTAATTCCTACACCCACCCAGATACCTTTTAAATGTTGTAATTGTACCAGCCTCCACTACTTCCTCTGGCAGCTCATGCACACAGTGCCCTCTGTGTGAAAAATGTTCCCCTTAGGTCCCTTTTATGTTTCCCCTTTCAACTTTAACATATGTCATCTGCTTCTGGACTCACCCACCACAGGGAAATCACCTTGCCTTTTTACCCTATTGAGGGTCCTTCATGATTTTGTGAACCTCTATAAGGTTACCCCTCAGCTACTGATGCTCCAGGGATAATAGCCTCAACCTATACAGTCTTAACCTCCAGCACAGACCCTCCAACCTTGGCATAATCCATGTAAATCTTTTCTGAACCCTTTCAATTTTCACAACATCGTTCTTATAGGAGGGAGTCCAGAATTGCACATTATATACCAAAAGTGGCCGAATCAATACCGCAACATGACCTCCCAACTCCTTTACCCAATTAACTGAGCAATAAAGACAAAAATGACAAACGCTTTCTTCACTATCCTATCGAAATGTTCGTCCACCTTCAACGATCGATGAAGCTGCACTCCAGGTCTATTTGTTTACCAACATCCCTAGTACCTTGCTATTCAGTGAATAAGTGCTGCTGTCTTTTGCCTTTCCAAAATGCAGCACCTCACATTTATCTAAATTAATCTCCATCTGCCACTCCTCGGCCCATTGGCCCATCTGATCAAGATCCTGTTGCACTCTGAGGTAACCATCTTCACTGTCCTCCACACCTCCAAATTTACTGTCATCTGCAAACTTACTATCCATTCGTCCTTTGGTCACATCCAAATCATTTATATAAATGACAAAACAACAGTGGACCCAGCACCGATCCTTGTGACACACCGCTGGGCATAGGCCTCCAGTCTGAAAAGCAACCCTACCCCACTACCCTCTGTGTTCTACCTTCGAGTCAGTTCTCTACCCAAAGGGCAATTCTACTGCCCCAACATACAAGTTTAAAATTATGACACCAGTCTCAAAAGTACAACAAGATTCTATTCCTGATTGGGGAATCGGGGCCAGACAATCAATAAAAAGAAATGTTGCAAGGTTCGGTAAATTAGAGATTCAGTTCAGTGCATCACGAAATGAAAACCATTCAGCAGGGCATCCGTACGTGGAAGAAGTGTTTCAGGGAACAATTAAATGGAAGGAACTGAAGCAGGGATTCAATAATGGGAGAATGTATGCAGGGGCTTTTAAATAGGGCAGGATAATACTCAATGGGAGAGTTGGTGCAGTTTCAGGATTTGTGCAGGATTGGTAAATGGGAGAAATGGTGCAGAGCAGCGGAGTCATAAACAGAGTCAAACAGTCATAGAGATGTACACCATGGAAACAGACACTTCAGTCCAACTTGTCTATGACTCAATTTTAGAATTCTGGCAGCGCTCCACGAATTTGGAGAATCATTCCAAGGAAATACTAAATGGAAGGATTGGTAAAGGGCTTATCGAAATAAGAGAATTTGGAACAGGGATCTGATATTGTCAAATTAGTGCAGTTAGAACCAAATGGGAGAGTTTCATTTAGCAGTAAATGGGAGAATTGGTGCAGTGTAGCACTAAATGGGAGCATTCGGACAGGACAATACTTGATGCGGGAATGTGTGTGTGGCTTTCCTGTACACCTTTGTGGTGAATTCAGGTATACAGGAAAGCCACACACACAGACCCAGTTCTGAACTATGAAAGCAACCAACCCAACACACACAAAAGAAGTTGCATCAAGATACTGTTCAAAAGAGCCACAACACACTGCAGCACACCAGAACAGCAAAAAGAGGAAGAAGGATACCTATACAATGTATTCGACAAAAACGGATACCCGCGCAATTTCATCAACAGATGCCTAAGGGAAAGACAGCGAACCACAACCCAAAGGACTAGCCATGTTACCATACATCAGGAGCATTTCCGAACTGACAGCCAGACTACTGCGACCACTCGGACTCATAACAGCACACAAAACAACAGCCACTCTCAGACAAAAACTCACCAGAACAAAGGACCCGATACCCAACATGAGCAAAACCAACGTAGTGTACATAATCCCATGCGAGGACTGCACAAAACACTACATAGGACAAACAGGAAGACAGCTAACGATCCGTATCCATGAACACCAATTAGCCACGAAACGACACGACCAGCTATCCTTAGTAACCACGCACACAGATGACAAGCAACATGAATTCGACTGGGACAACACTGCTATTATAGGACAAGCCAAACAGAGAACAGCCAGGGAATTCCTAGAGGCATGGCACTCATCCACAGATTCAATCAATAAACACATCGAACTGGACCCAATATATCGGCCACTGCAACGGACAGCTGGAACTGACAACGGACGCGGCAGATTCAAACCACTATAAATGCGGGAGGAAAGATCACAGAAGCGCTTCACAGGAGGCTCCCAAGCACTGAGGATCTCACCGAGACAGGGGACGAAACGTCTGCAACACAAATTCCCAGCTCGGCGAACAGAACCACGGAAATGGTACGAGGCAACAAAGAATTGGAGAATTGATGCGGGACATCAGGAAATGAGAGACCTGGTGCACAGTGGAGCTCAATTAGAGAATTGGTGCATTGCAACAGTAAATGGGAGAATTAGAGTAGCGCACTCTTAAATGGTAGAATCAGGCTCAGGCACCAGTAAATGGAAGGATTAGTACAGGGATATGAGTAAATGGGAGATTTCGTGGGAAACAATAATTTGGAGATCTATTGCACAGTGCAGTTACATGAGAAAATTGGTGGGAGTGCCAATATATTGGAAAATTGGAGTAGAGCATGTCTAAATTGGGGAATGGGGGCCAGGGAATCAATAAAAAGAACTGTTGCAAGCATCGGTAAATTGGAGATTCAGTTCAGTGCATCACTAAATGAAAAAAAAAATCAGCAGGGCACCCGTACGTGGAAGATGTATTTTAGGGAACAATTAAAAGGAAGGAATTGATGCAGGGCAACAATAATTGGAGAATTCATGCAATTCTAAGTGGGAGGATTGGGGCAGGATAACCTCATTGGGTGAGTTGGTGAAATTCCCGAATTCGTGCCGGATTGGGAAATGGGAGAATTGGGGCAGGGAAGCGGAGCACTAATTACAGACTGAGAGATATACAGCACGGAAACAGAACCTTCAATCCAACCTGTCCATGCTTAAATTTAAGAATTCCTGGCAGCTCTTCACTAAATTGGAGAATCATTGCAAGAAACTACTAAATGGAAAAGTTGGGAAAGAGCTTCTCGAAATGTGAGATTTTGCTACAGGGCATCGGATAATGGGGTGAATTAGTACAGTTCACCACTAAATAGGTGCGTTATGCTGTGTTTCACTAAATGGGAGAATTGGGCCAGGGAGATTTAGAGTAGGGCACCCCTAAATTGGGCGAGGGCATCATTCACTAGGAGGATCGGTGTAAGGCAAAACTGAGTGGAGAACTTCAGTAATTGGGGGACACGGTGCTAAGCAACACTGAATTGGAGAATTGGTGTGGGGTATCAGTAAATGAGAGACCTGATGCAGGGTGCTGATAACTTCGAGACTTGGAGTAAATGGGAGGACACGGGCAGTGAAACAGTAAATAGGACAAATGTTGCAAAGGATTAGTGGTCCAGATTCAATACAGTGCACCACGAAATAAGGGAGTTGGTGCAGTTCACCACGAAAGGGAAGATATGTCTAGGATCAGGAATTTGGAGATTTGATGCGGGGATTGCAAGAATTGAGAATTCTGGTAGCAGACTACGAAATGGGAGAATTGTTGCAGGCAAATACTGAATGGAAGACCTGGTGCACAGTGGAGCTCAATTAGAGAATGGGTGTATGGCAACAGGAAATGGGAGAATTAGGGTAGCGCACCCTTAAATGGTAAAATCGGGGTCGGGCATCAGTAAATGGAGGAATTAGGACAGGGATATGAGTAACTGGGAGATGAGGTGGAAAACAATAAATGGGAGATTCAGTGCAGAGTGCCGTGACATCGGAAAATTGGTGGGAGGGCCAAAATATTTTCTATAATACAGGAGGAAGCAGAGACGCTGCTCCAGCTCCTTTATTTTCTATAATACAGGAGGAAGCAGAGACGCTACTCCAACTCCTTTATTTTCTATAATACAGGAGGAAGCAGTGACGCTGCTCCAGCTCCTTTATTTTCTATAATACAGGAGGAAGCAGTGACGCTGCTCCAGCTCCTTTATTTTCTATAATACAGGAGGAAGCAGAGACGCTGCTCCAGCTCCTTTATTTTCTATAATACAGGAGGAAGCAGTGACGCTGCTCCAGCTCCTTTATTTTCTATAATACAGGAGGAAGCAGTGACGCTGCTCCAGCTCCTTTATTTTCTATAATACAGGAGGAAGGAGTGATGCTGTTCCAGCTCCTTTATTTTCTAAAATACAGGAGAAGCAGAGACGCTGCTCCAGCTCCTTTATTTTCTATAATACAGGAGGAAACAGAGACGCTGCTCCAGCTCCTTTATTTTCTATAATACAGGAAGAAGCAGTGACACTGCTCCAGCTCCTTTATTTTCTATAATACAGGAGGAAGCAGAGACGCTGCTCCAGCTCCTTTATTTTCTATAATACAGGAGGAAGCAGTGACGCTGCTCCAGCTCCTTTATTTTCTATAATACAGGAGGAAGGAGTGACGCTGCTCCAGCTCCTTCATTTTCTATAATACAGGAGGAAGCAGTGACGCTGCTCCAGCTCCTTTATTTTCTATAATACAGGAGGAAGCAGAGACGCTGCTCCAGCTCCTTTATTTTCTATAATACAGGAGGAAGCAGTGATGCTGCTCCAGCTCCTTTATTTTCTATAATACAGGAGGAAGCAGTGACGCTGCTCCAGCTCCTTTATTTTCTATAATATAGGAGGAAGCAGTGACGCTGCTCCAGCTCCTTTATTTTCTATAATACAAGAGGAAGCAGCGACGCTGCTCCAGCTCCTTTATTTTCTATAATACAAGAGGAAGTAGTGACGCTGTTCCAGCTCCTTTATTTTCTATAATACAGGAGGAAGCAGAGACGCTGCTCCAGCTCCTTTATTTGGTGGAAACAATAAATAGGTCTGTTTCCATGCTGTACATCTCTATGTCTCTATTTAAAAGGCATCTGGATGGGATGTCGACAGGGATTGTTTGGAGGGGTAAGGGACAAATGTTGGCAAATATAGCTAATTAATTCCGGTTATCTGGTCAGCAAGGACGAGGTGGAATGGCGGGTCTGTTTCTATGCTCGGCACTTCCGAAATCCTGATGAAGGACTTTTGCCCGAAACGTGTATTTTCCTGCCCCTCGGATGCTGCCTGACCTGAAGTGCTTTTCCAGCACCACTCTGATCTAAGCTCTGAAATGCACTTCTCATACAGGAGACTTCTCCTGCCTACCGAAGGTACACAAAGACAACACACCAGGATGTCCCATCATATTAGGGAATGGGACCCGATGTGAGAACCTCACTGCCGATGTCAAATACATCTTGAAAGCCATGAGGCAGGGAAACCCCAGCTTCTGCCGAGACAGAACATTGGGACACAGGCAGATTTCAACCTCACACCTTCAAGGCTGAATCTGAGCTGAGGTGGCACCTATTGTTAAAGATTTACCTGGGAATTTAGCTATTTTTACATACGGTTTACATATGAAAGAACAAAATCTAACATGGTATTTCTGACAGTATACAGACTGAACAGACACTACACTTTCTTTTTAAATATTTCATTTCAGTGGCATCACCCTGTAATCCTTTACTATAAATTCAGTGTGGTATGATGTTATGCTCCACAACCACCTGATGAAGGAACAGCGCTCCAAAAGCTGGTACTATCAAATTAACCTGTTGGACTATAACCTGATGTTGTGTGATTATTTAATTTTGTCCACCCCAGTCCAACACCGGCACCTCCAAATCTTTACTCCATATTGCTTACACTAACTCACACGCAGTTCAGGTCAGTTTAGCCCAATGACCCTGTTCCTCTTTTTGTGAGGTTCCCTGTGTATATTAACAGAGTTAATGGGCCCCGAGAGGATGAATACATTCTCTTTATCCTGTCAGTGTAAACAGTTGAACAATTCAGTTTGAAGCCAATGGAAGAGAAGATTGTCTTTTTCTGTACAATTTCAGTGCAGAACGTTCAACCATAAACTGTCTTTGCAAAAGTGGGGGTTGAATACAATTCTCAGTGAGCAACATTAATACAGAAAACACAATTCCGAGTTCCTGTTATCAATTGGTGAAGGAACTGGGATGTGAAAACCACTTGTGGTGTGGTGCCGTGGCTCAGTTTGTGAACTTACCCACATCATAAACAGCCCACCAAGATTTCACATCGTAGTGGTGCCTGTGTATTTTACCAAATGCATGGTTGTTTCAAAATCTCCCAAGTCAGTGTTGCTCATCAGTCAACCATGCGTCCTGTTTGAGTGTCAGCCTGTTTTGGTGATCCTGATCTGTTCCCTGGTTTAGTTCCTCCAGTGGATATTGTTTCTTCCAAACTATGAATTCAATGTGGAGTTTCCTTCCTGTGTTTGTCAAGAACCTCTGCTCCTACTCCTCCTTTATTACGCCCCGTTCATTACCAGTTTGTTGGGAATAACGAGGTGAGCCAGGAGACATGGCAGACTCGCCGGTGAATGTTGTAGTAATGGCGCAGACACCAAGAGCTGTACACCCTAATTCTCTGCTGTCAACATTCATTCATTCGACACCAACAGGAAATACTTCATTGCACTCCTGTCGTTGTGGTTTGCACTGTGATTGCGGTTTCTTTTCTTGTGGATTCTGTAGTCTATTTAGAACTCGAAAGGATCATAATATTTGGAGGAAGGAATGACTCCTCACCTCAGGCATAAGGGCCAGACACATTATTCGGAGAATGTGAGCCCAATCCCACACATGCTACCGAGGGGACAGAAAGCCTGTTAGCTGGTCCACTCTCAATTTGTCTCCGAATGTCAGACTTTTCAAAGAGAAGAAATGGGAAATGAGGAATATGGACTGACCGAGAGTCCGAGAATGTGAAAGAGGGTCAGGTACATTCACAGAGAAAGAAAGAAAGATGGAGACGCATATTGAGGGAGATACTGAAAGGACCAATTCTCCAATCAACATGGCTTCTGACTGACAGAAACAAATAGGAATAAAAAGGTAACTATTAAACACAGCCTTTCACCAGGGAATCGATATGAAATGGAAACATGGACATCGGGGAAAACAGTATTCACAAGGTGAACAATCAGTAAAAATAATTATCGTCACTGTTTCACATCGGATGTCCCACTCCGTGAAGCAATGTCTTTCAATGCCCAAGGAAACATATTTACCCTCAGGAACGTGCTTCAGGGTCGCCTGCGCCTCTGCTGGATGTTGCCATCATTTTATTCACAGTCACTCCGGGATTTTTTCATTCACTCCAGTGAAATATCTTTTCATACCTTGCATCATGGTCTCTTCCAGTCAAGATCCTGAACCAGTCCAGCGAGAAACCTCTGTTGGTTTGAATCCCGGGATGGAGAATCAGACGAGATGAACAGCGCCGTTTATTGGTGGAACCCCTTCACTGCAATCTCACGCCTCAAAACGGGTCTCTGCCCGCGTCAACCTGTTCTGTACATTCCTGCATTACACCGACTGACCAAAATCAGATTACCACAGCTCCACTTTCTTTACTGTGAAACCAAAGGCGATAATATGAAGCGTTTGCAAAATTGAAGAGAGAAACTTTGTTGCCGAAGGTGGTTATGAAGGGATGGACAGGCACAAGGGTGTGTACAATTCAGGTCGCTTTGGATACTGTCAGCATTACCGGGGGCCCGTGCTGAGGAGTCAAAGTTTGTATCGTCCAGACATGGATACAGTTCCCATTCAGGGAACGAAGGTTTAATTCTCTTCATGTGAATTGTCTGAATGAAAACACATTCCCCGTTCCACACAGAAGACAGACCGGGATCACTCCAGAATCAGCCCAGTGATTACTTGAACCATGTAGAAGGACAATGACAGCGGACAGATACGATAGTGACCCCATTAAATCTCCCTCCGATCATCTCACCTTCCTGAGTTGGGAATATGTTGGTGTTCCTTCAGTGTCTCTGGGTGTAAATCCAGGAAATCCCGCGATTGCACCATAATGGCTGTACCTCCGTGTGAAGGAGTTCAATGGTTCACAAAAGCAACTCATCTCCTCCATCTCTGGGGGATTTAAGGATGGACAGTGGGTCCTATTCCATTGAGTGATATCTTTATCCCAGGAATACGTTTCTAACAGTGGTAGGTTCCAATCGGACACCTTCAGGAGATCGGTAGTAAGTTGGGAAGTGGAGCAGGGAAGTGAAATTGACGTGAATGACAATGATGACTGGGAGGCATGAGGCAGGAAGTGAGTCTGGATCTGGTGGTGCAAGGCACAGTGTCGCTGCTAATGGGTCAGCCTTTACTGCAAACTGTTTACATTGGCTTGCTCTTTGCTGTTCCTGGCGATGGTTCCTGTGAATTGCAGTGTGGAACCGGGCAGCATTGCTCGGTATCTCGGAAGCTTTCCCCTCTGCTGCTTCCCATTTCTTATTGAAATATTGGGTGCAGCACAAGGATGGGTTTGTTTTGTTCCAAAAGTGAGAGACTGCTCCCGTCAGGAACCTGAAATAATTACAGAAGCCGCTGGAAACACTGAACAGTTCCAACAGCTTCTGTAGTGGTGGGGAGGGAGGGTTAATGTGTCAAATCTACACAAGGATAAAATAAACTCCAACCACAAAACACTCAGAGTTCCTAAGTTTTACAAACATCCGTATAACATTTTTCTGAGCCATCAATTCCCCTTAAACCCTTCCAATGTGGAATACCATCTTTCTGACTCTCACTTTGAGCGATGTCCCTCAGTTAGCTCCTCCACCAATCTTTCCATTTAACTGGGGACCCACTATCCACAGTCTCCAATCAAATGACCTGAACTCAGACACACAGAGATCTTAAAGAGTGACACAATGCAGATAGGAAGTTGATTTCATTTCTGTTTCTGAGTCCAATCTTCACTCAGTGAGACAGAGTCAGGTATTCAAGGCTCCAACAAGAGCTGGATTCTGCTTCTGGTGATTGTCTTCATTCAGTGAGAAGGAGGGCCGTGGGCCAGAAGGAGCTCATCATTGTCCTTCGGGTTGTCTGCTCAGTCTGCAGCATTGCAGGCCGTGGGAGCAGGGCAGTGGGAAAGGTACCTCGTGTGGACTGCAATAGGACTTTCAACACATTGTTCCAGGGCAGTTACAGAGCTTCAGGAATTCTGAATGAGGATCGGAAAAATGCATTGATTGAAGGAGGAGTATCAGGAAAACAGGATAAAGCTGATGAGATCAGCAGGATTTCTCGGTCTAACTCTGTACCATACTTTATTTTCTGCTTCATAAATCTACAATCCGGAGCTCAACCCACTCAGAGCAATATAAGCACAGAAACAAATCATTCAGTCCAACAAATCCATGCTGAACTGATATCCGATGTAAATCTCATCCTATTTGTCAGAATTTTGCCCATGTTCCTCTGAACCCTTTTTAATTCCTACACCCACCCAGATACCTTTTAAATGTTGTAATTGTACCAGCCTCCACTACTTCCTCTGGCAGCTCATGCACACAGTGCCCTCTGTGTGAAAAATGTTCCCCTTAGGTCCCTTTTATGTTTCCCCTTTCAACTTTAGCACATGCCATCTGCTTCTGAACCCCCCCACCACAGGGAAATCACCTTGCCTTTTTACCCTATTGAGGGTCCTTCATGATTTGGTGAACCTCTATAACGTTACCCCTCAGCTCCTGACGCTCCAGGGATAATAGCCTCAACCTGTACAGTCTTACCCTCCAGCACAATCCCTCCAACCTTGGCAACAACCTTGTAAACCTTTTCTGAACCCTTTAAAGTTTTACAACACCCTTCTTAGAGGAGGGAGTCCAGAATTGCAAACTGTGGCCGAACCAATACTGCAGCATGACCTCCCAACTCCTTTACACGATTAACTGAGCAATAAAGACAAAAATGCCAAACACCTTCTTCACCATCCTATCGAAATGTTAGTCCACCTTCTTGATCTATGAGGTAATAACAATGACTGCAGATGCTGGAAATCAGATTCTGGATTAGTGGTGCTGGAAGAGCACAGCAGATTAGGCAACATCCAAGTAGCTTCGAAATCGACGTTTCGGGCAAAAGCCCTTCATCAGGAATAAATCCTGATGATGGGCTTTTGCCCGATACGTCGATTTCGAAGCTACTTGGTTGCTGCCTGAACTGTGCTCTTCCAGCACCACTAATCTAGATTCATGATCTAGAAAGTTGGCAGGAGACTGTAAAACCTGGCTCATATTCTATGGATAATACGTCTGCCACTTGGATGTGATACAAGGAGCTATTTCTTCCTCAAAACATTGTAACTCTTTCAAAATAAAGTTGCATTCCTTATCCAATAGAAAAAAGCTACACCTATAGGAGAACATGGAAGCATTACTGATGCTGTAAAATGAATGAATGGCGACAGCAGAGAATGAGGGTGATCCACTCGTGGTTTCTGTGCCATAACCACAAGATTCCACGGCCTTTCTGCAGTGTCTCCTGCCTCACCTCGTTATTCCCACCAAACTTGGAGTGAAGGAGGGTGAATAAAAGTGGAGGAGAAGAAGGAGTGCTTTTGGAACAGCGACAAGAAATTCCAGGATGGTGTATGGGTTAGGAAGGACAACATGCCCTGCTGGAACTAAACCAGGAAAAAGGAGTGGGTTTACCAAACCATAACAGGCTCGAACTCAAACAGGATGCTGAGTCCCTTCATCAGTAACACGACCCTTAATAGAAGGTGAACCTACGACCCTTCAATACAACAAGTGGGCGCAGCTGGGATTGGACCCTATGGTCAGCTGCTTCCCAAGGAGGGGTTTGAAATAACTAAGGGACGGCCATATGTGCAGTTCCTTAACCACATGACCACAGTCACTCGGAAGTACATTTCGGGATCAATATTACTCAGTGTGATTTGCAATCAAACCCCACTTTTACAAAACCAGACATTTCACGATTGAAGATTCTTCAATGCAAAGGCACATAAAATGGCAATCTTCTCTTACAAATATCTGTTTGAAGCCAATGTATCTGTTTAAACTGACAGGACAAAGGGGTCGGTTATCATCCTCTTGGAGCGTATTGACAGCTTTAATACACACAGAGGTAATCTCACATGAAGAGGAACAGTGTCATTGCCATCAATTGCCCAGGAATGGTATGTGAGCCAATGTAAACAGTTTGCAGGAAAGGCTGACCCATTAGCAGCGACACTGAGCCTTGCACCACCAGATCCAGACTCACTTCCTGCCTCATGCCTCCCAGTCATCATTGTCATTCACGTCAATTTCACTTCCCTGCTCCACTCCCCAACTTACTACCGATCTCCTGCAGGTGTCCGATTGGAACCTACCACTGTTAGAATCGTATTCCTGGGATAAAGATATCACTCAATGGAATAGGACTCGCTGTCCATCCCTAAATCCCCCAGAGATGGAGGAGATGAGTTGCTTTTGTGAACCATTGAACTCCTTCACACGGAGGTACAGCCATTATGGTGCAATCGCGGGATTTCCTGGATTTACACCCAGAGACACTGAAGGAACACCAACATATTCCCAACTCAGGAAGGTGAGATGATCGGAGGGAGATTTAATGGGGTCACTATCGTATCTGTCCGCTGTCATTGTCCTTCTACATGGTTCAAGTAATCACTGGGCTGATTCTGGAGTGATCCCGGTCTGTCTTCTGTGTGGAACGGGGAATGTGTTTTCATTCAGACAATTCACATGAAGAGAATTAAACCTTCGTTCCCTGAATGGGAACTGTATCCATGTCTGGACGATACAAACTTTGACTCCTCAGCACGGGCCCCCGGTAATGTTGACAGTATCCAAAGCGACCTGAATTGTACACACCCTTGTGCCTGTCCATCCCTTCATAACCACCTTCGACAACAAAGTTTCTCTCTTCAATTTTACAAACGCTTCATATTATCGCCTTGGGTTTCACAGTAAAGAAAGCAGAGCTGTGGTAATCTGATGTTGGTCAGTCGGTGTAATGCAGGAATGGACAGAACAGGTTGACGCGGGCAGAGACCCGTTTTGAGGCGTGAGATTACAGTGAAGGCGTCCCACCAATAAAAGGCGCTGTTCATCTCGTCTGATTCTCCATCCCAGGATTCAAATCAACAGAGGTTTGTCACTGGACTGGTTCAGGATCTTGACTGGAAGAGACCATGACGCAAGGTATGAAAAGATATTTCACTGGAGTGAATCAAAACATCGCGGAGTGACTGTGAATAAAATGATGGCAACTTCCAGCAGAGGCGCAGGCGACCCTGAAGCAGGTACCTGAGGGTAAATATGTTTCCTTGGGAATTGAAAGACATTGCTTCACGGAGTGGGACATCCGATGGGAAACAGTGACGATAATTATTTTTACTGATTGTTCACCTTGTGAATACTGTTTCCCCCGATGTTCATGTTTCCATTTCATATCAACTCCCTGTCGGACCTCCGGCTGACATTGGGCCACTGACATCATGGATAATGGCTCTGAGTTTTGGTGGTTCGAATCCTTCCTGATTTGTGTGCAATGTACTGCAGGGATTGGATCAGTGGGTCCCGAATTTGGGAGTATTGCACCTCAATGTGCGACGGATTTTGAGGAGCTGCAGACTTTGGATCAATGTGTTTTCAAATTTGAAAGTTGCATGTGAGGCAATTGTCCATTTTAAATTCCAGCTCATCGCAATGTCTCTCATTGTGTGTAAAACTGGCTTTAGTTACACCTAAAGCTGCCTTTTGTCAGAGAAACCTGTGTGTGGGAGGGGTGGGGGTTGTGTGGGTGGAGTCTGAATAGGTGGAGGGCTGTAGTGAAGGACAAGGAGCTGGTATAATCCCGAAACCTCTGCCCTCCTCCCACCCCACCCCCCCCACCTCCAGGCATGTGTGTGTGTCTGTGACTCACTCTATGGGTGAAAATGTGAATGGGTTGCTCGAAGGGATTTCACTTCAGTCTGACGGTGTATAACTCACTCCCCATTGTTGTGTCGTTTAAGATCACAGGGATAATCTTTTCTGAATTTTGCGTTGAAAACATCAGAACACACAAGGTATCGTGCCAAAGCTAGACACTGGATCGAGAACAGATGGCTATCTGATGATCCATACTGCACGATGGGCCGAATGGCTTTTTCCGACTGTGTTAAAAAAACCTCAAAGACACCGAGAAACTAATGTGCAGCGAAAATGATCCAAAATGAAATGCATAAGTGGTTTCATTGAGAATAAATGTGACAGTTTCTGTCACCTTCCCTTTTAATCTCACTGTTAGGAGTTGGTGCACTCTCTGAGGGGGAAAGGGTGATTCCTGGTCAGGGAATGGGCGATGTGTTCTGCAAAGATATCTTGCTAACAGTATTTCTGACCGATTTTCTGAAGCCGTCAGGTCATTGGTTTTGTCTCAAACGTTGTTAAGAATAACATGAAACAAAGAACTGCAGATGTTTGAAATCTGAACCAAAACCAAGATTTGATAGAAAAACTCAGTAGGACACTGGAGAGAAACAGAGTTAATGCTTCATATCGGCAGAGCGAGGTTACTTCGACATTTCTGTATGATATTTTTGGTAAAATGATCAGTTATCCCAGTCAGGATATTTACCAAAATCTTTCATTAACTTACAACCGTCAATGTTGAAAATTCAAAATGACTTTGTTGGCTGTAAGAATCCTTCCGTGACCCGGAGCTGGTGAAAGGCTGTGCTTAATAGTTCCCTTTTTATTCCGATTTGTTTCTGTCAGTCAGCATCCATGTCGATTGGAGAATTGGTCCTTTCAGTATCTCCCTCAATATGCGTCTCCATCTTTCTTTCTTTCTCTGTGAATGTACCTGACCCTCTTTCACATTCTCGGACTCTCGGTTTACCCATATTCCTCATTTCCCATTCCTGCTCTTTGAAAAGTCTGACATTCGAAGACAAATTGAGAGTGGACCAGCTAACAGGCTTTCTGCCCCCTCGGTAGCATGTGTGGGATTGGGCTCACATTCTCCGAATAATGTGTCTGGCTCTTATTCCTGAGGTGAGGAGTCATTCCTTCCTCCAAATATTATGATCCTTTCGAGTTCTAAATAGACTTCATAATCCACAAGAAAAGAAACCGCAATCACAGTGCAAACCACAATGACAGGAGAGCAATGAAGTATTTCCTGTTGGTGTGGAATGAATGAATGTTGACAGCAGAGAATTAGGGTGAACAGCTCTTGGTGTCTGCGCCATTACTGCAACATTCACCGGCGAGTCTGCCATGTCTCCTGGCTCACCTCGTTATTCCCAACAAACTGGAAATGAACGAGGTGTAATAAAGGAGGAGTAGGAGCAGAGGTTCGTGTCAAACTCAGGAAGGAAACTCCAGATGGAATTAAAAGTTCGGAAGAAACAATATCCCCTGGAGGAACTAAACCAGGGAGCAGACCAGGATCACCATAACTGGCTGAGACTCAAACAGGACGCATGGTTGACTGATGAGCAACACTGACTTGGGAGATTTTGAAACAACCATGTATTAGGAAAAATACACAAGCACCACTACGATGGAAAATAAATGAGCTGGAGCAGCGTCTCTGCTTCCTCCTGTATTAGAGAAAATAAAGGAGCTGAATCAGTGTCTCTGCTTCCTCCTGCATAATTGAAAATAAAGGAGCGAGAGCAGCGTCTCTGCTTCCTCCTTTATTATAGAAAATAAAGGAGCTGGAGCAGCGTCACTCCTTCCTCCTGTATTATAGAAAATAGAGGATCTGGAGCAACGTCTCTGCTTCCTCCTTTATTATAGAAAATACAGGATCTGGAGCAACGTCTCTGCTTCCTCCTTTATTATAGAAAATACAGGAGCTGGACCAGCGTCTCTGCTTCCTCCTTTATTACAGAAAATACAGGAGCTGGAGCAGCGTCACTGCTTCCTCCTGTATTACAGAAAATAAAGGAGCTGGAGCAGTGTCTCTGCTTCCTCCTGTATTATAGAAAATAAAGGAGCTGGAGCAGCGTCACTGCTTCCTCCTGTATTATAGAAAATAAAGGAGCTGGAGCAGCGTCACTGCTTCCTCCTGTAGTATAGAAAAAAAAGGAGCTGGAGCAGCGTCACTGCTTCCTCCTGTAGTATATAAAATAAAGGAGCTGGAGCAGCGTCTCTGCTTACTCCTGTATTATAGAAAATAAAGGAGCTGGAGCAGCGTCACTGCTTCCTCCTGTATTATAGAAAATAAAGGAGCTGGAGCAGCGTCACTGCTTCCTCCTGTATTATAGAAAATAAAGGAGCTGAGCAGCGTCTCTGCTTCCTCCTGTATTATAGAAAATAAAGGAGCTGGAGCAGCGTCTCTGCTTCCTCCTGTTATATAGAAAATAAAGGAGCTGGAGCAGCGTCTCTGCTTCCTCCTGTATTATAGAAAATAAAGGAGCCGGAGCAGACAATGCTTCCTCCTGTATTATAGAAAATAAAGGAGCTGGAGCATCGTCTCTGCTTCCACCCGTATGATAGAACATAAAGGTGATGGAGCAGTGTCTCTGCTTCCTCCTGTATTATAGAAAATAAAGGAGCTGGAACAGCGTCACTGCATCCTCCTGTATTATAGAAAATAAAGGAGATGGAGCAGCGTCACTGCTTCCTCCGGTATTATAGAAAATAGAGGAGCTAGAGCAGCGTCACTGCTTCCTCCTGTATTACAGAAAATAAAGGAGTGGAGCAGCGTCTCTCCTTCCTCCTGTATTAGAGAAAATAAAGGAGCTGGAGCAGCGTCACTGCTTCCTCCTGTATTACAGAAAATAAAGGAGCTGGAGCAGTGTCTCTGCTTCCTCCTGTATTATAGAAAATAAAGGAGCTGGAGCAGCGTCACTGCTTCCTCCTGTATTATAGAAAATAAAGGAGCTGGAGCAGCGTCCCTGCTTCCTCCTGTTATACAGAAAATAAAGGAGCTGGAGCAGCGTCTCTGCTTCATCCTGTATTATAGAAAAAAAAGGAGCTGGAGCATCGTCTCTGCTTCCTCCTGTATGACAGAACATAAAGGTGCTGGAGCAGTGTCTCTGCTTCCTCCTGTATTATAGAAAATAAAGGAGCTGGAACACCGTCACTGATTCCTCCTGTATTATAGAAAATAAAGGATCTGGAGCAGTGTCACTGCTTCCTCGTGTATTATAGAAAATAAAGGAGCTGGAGCAGCGTCTGCTTCCTCCTGTATTATAGAAAATAAAGGAGCTGGAGCAGCGTCACTGCTTCCTCCTGCAATATATAAAATAAAGGCGCTGGAGCAGCGTCACTGCTTCCTCCTGTATTATAGAAAATAAAGGAGCTGGAGCAGTGTCACTGCTTCCTCTTGTATTATAGAAAATAAAGGAACTGGAGCAGTGTCACTGCTTCCTCCTGTATTATAGAAAATAAAGGTCCTGGAGCAGCGTCACTGCTTCCTTCGGTATTATCGAATAGAAAGGAGCTGGAGCAGCGTCTCTGCTTCCTCCTGTATTATACAAATTAAAGAAGCTGGAGCAGCGTCACTGCTTCCTCCTGTATTATTGAAAATAAAGGAGCTGGAACAGCGTCACCGCTTCCTCCTGTATTATAGAAAATAAAGGCGCTGGAGCAGCGTCACTGCTGCCTCCTGTATTATAGAAAATAAAGGAGCTGGAGCAGCGTCTCTGCTTCCTACTGTATTCTAGAAAATAAAGGAGCTGGAGCAGCGTCACTGCTTCCTCCTGTATTATAGAAAATAAAGGAACTGTAGCAGCGTCTTTGCTTCCTCCTGTATTATAGAAAATAAAGGAGCTGGAGCAGCGTCTCTGCTACCTACTGTATTCTTGAAAATAAAGGAGCTGGAGCAGCGTCACTGCTTCCTCCTGTATTATAGAAAATAAAGGAGCAAGAGCAGCGTCACTGCTTCCTCCTGTGTTATAGAAAATAAAGGAACTGGAGCAGCGTCTCTGCTTCCTCCTGTATTAGAGAAAATAAAGGAGCTGAATCAGTGTCTCTGCTTCCTCCTGCATAATTGAAAATAAAGGAGCGAGAGCAGCGTCTCTGCTTCCTCCTTTATTATAGAAAATAAAGGAGCTGGAGCAGCGTCACTGCATCCTCCTGTATTACAGAAAATAAAGGAGCTGGAGCAGTGTCTCTGCTTCCTCCTGTATTATAGAAAATAAAGGAGCTGGAGCAGCGTCACTGCTTCCTCCTGTATTATAGAAAATAAAGGAGCTGGAGCAGCGTCACTGCTTCCTCCTGTAGTATAGAAAAAAAAGGAGCTGGAGCAGCGTCACTGCTTGCTCCTGTAGTATATAAAATAAAGGAGCTGGAGCAGCGTCTCTGCTTACTCCTGTATTATAGAAAATAAAGGAGCTGGAGCAGCGTCACTGCTTCCTCCTGTATTATAGAAAATAAAGGAGCTGGAGCAGCGTCACTGCTTCCTCCTGTATTATAGAAAATAAAGGAGCTGAGCAGCGTCTCTGCTTCCTCCTGTATTATAGAAAATAAAGGAGCTGGAGCAGCGTCTCTGCTTCCTCCTGTTATATAGAAAATAAAGGAGCTGGAGCAGCGTCTCTGCTTCCTCCTGTATTATAGAATATAAAGGAGCCGGAGCAGACAATGCTTCCTCCTGTATTATAGAAAATAAAGGAGCTGGAGCATCGTCTCTGCTTCCTCCCGTATGATAGAACATAAAGGTGCTGGAGCAGTGTCTCTGCTTCCTCCTGTATTATAGAAAATAAAGGAGCTGGAACAGCGTCACTGCATCCTCCTGTATTATAGAAAATAAAGGAGCAAGAGCAGCGTCACTGCTTCCTCCGGTATTATAGAAAATAGAGGAGCTAGAGCATCGTCACTGCTTCCTCCTGTATTACAGAAAATAAAGGAGCTGGAGCAGCGTCTCTGCTTCCTCCTGTATTAGAGAAAATAAAGGAGCTGGAGCAGCGTCACTGCTTCCTCCTGTATTACAGAAAATAAAGGAGCTGGAGCAGTGTCTCTGCTTCCTCCTGTATTATAGAAAATAAAGGAGCTGGAGCAGCGTCACTGCTTCCTCCTGTATTATAGAAAATAAAGGAGCTGGAGCAGCGTCCCTGCTTCCTCCTGTTATACAGAAAATAAAGGAGCTGGAGCAGCGTCTCTGCTTCATCCTGTATTATAGAAAAAAAAGGAGCTGGAGCATCGTCTCTGCTTCCTCCTGTATGACAGAACATAAAGGTGCTGGAGCAGTGTCTCTGCTTCCTCCTGTATTATAGAAAATAAAGGAGCTGGAACACCGTCACTGATTCCTCCTGTATTATAGAAAATAAAGGAGCTGGAGCAGTGTCACTGCTTCCTCGTGTATTATAGAAAATAAAGGAGCTGGAGCAGCGTCTGCTTCCTCCTGTATTATAGAAAATAAAGGAGCTGGAGCAGCGTCACTGCTTCCTCCTGCATTATATAAAATAAAGGCGCTGGAGCAGCGTCACTGCTTCCTCCTGTATTATAGAAAATAAAGGAGCTGGAGCAGTGTCACTGCTTCCTCTTGTATTATAGAAAATAAAGGAACTGGAGCAGTGTCACTGCTTCCTCCTGTATTATAGAAAATAAAGGTCCTGGAGCAGCGTCACTGCTTCCTTCGGTATTATCGAATAGAAAGGAGCTGGAGCAGCGTCTCTGCTTCCTCCTGTATTATAGAAATTAAAGAAGCTGGAGCAGCGTCACTGCTTCCTCCTGTATTATTGAAAATAATGGAGCTGGAACAGCGTCACCGCTTCCTCCTGTATTATAGAAAATAAAGGCGCTGGAGCAGCGTCACTGCTGCCTCCTGTATTATAGAAAATAAAGGAGCTGGAGCAGCGTCTCTGCTTCCTACTGTATTCTAGAAAATAAAGGAGCTGGAGCAGCGTCACTGCTTCCTCCTGTATTATAGAAAATAAAGGAGCTAGAGCAGCGTCACTGCTTCCTCCTGTATTATAGAGAATAAAGGAACTGTAGCAGCGTCTTTGCTTCCTCCTGTATTATAGAAAATAAAGGAGCTGGAGCAGCGTCTCTGCTACCTACTGTATTCTTGAAAATAAAGGAGCTGGAGCAGCGTCACTGCTTCCTCCTGTATTATAGAAAATAAAGGAGCAAGAGCAGCGTCACTGCTTCCTCCTGTGTTATAGAAAATAAAGGAACTGGAGCAGCGTCTCTGCTTCCTCCTGTATTATAGAAAATAAAGGACTTGGAGCAGCGTCACTGCTTCCTCCTGTATTATAGAGAATAAAGGAACGGTAGCAGCATCTCTGCTTCCTCCTGTGTTATAGAAAATGAAGGAGCTGGAGCAGCGTCTCTGCTTCCACCTGTATTATAGAAAATAAAGGACCTGGAGCAGCGTCACTGCTTCCTCCGGTATTATAGAAAATAGAGGAGCTAGAGCAGCGTCACTGCTTCCTCCTGTAGTATAGAAAATAAAGGAGTTGGAGCAGCGTCTCTGCTTCCTCCTGTATTAGAGACAATAAAGGAGCTGGAGCAGCGTCACTGCTTCCTCCTGTATTACAGAAAATAAAGGAGCTGGAGCAGTGTCTCTGCTTCCTCCTGTATTATAGAAAATAAAGGAGCTGGAGCAGCGTCACTGCTTCCTCCTGTATTATAGAAAATAAAGGAGCTGTAGCAGTGTCTCTGCTTCCTCCTGTATTATAGAAAATAAAGGAGCTGGAGCAGCGTCACTGCTTCCTCCTGTATTATAGATAATAAAGGAGCTGGAGCATCGTCACTGCTTCCTCCTGTAGTATATAAAATGAAGGAGCTGGAGCATCGTCACTGCTTCCTCCTGTAGTATATAAAATAAAGGAGCTGGAGCAGCGTCTCTGCTTCCTCCTGTATTATAGAAAATACAGGAGCTGGAGCAGCGTCACTGCTTCCTCCTGTATTATTGAAAATAAAGGAGCTGCAGCAGCGTCACTGCTTCCTCCTGTATTATAGAAAATAAAGGAGCTGGAGCAGTGTCTCTGCTTCCTCCTGTATTATAGAAAATAAAGGAGCTGGATCAGCGTCACTGCTTCCTCCTGTATTATTGAAAATAAAGGAGCTGGAACAGCGTCACTGCTTACTCCTGTATTATAGAAAATAAAGGCGCTGGAGCAGCGTCACTGCTGCCTCCTGTATTATAGAAAATAAAGGAGCTGGAGCAGCGTCTCTGCTTCCTACTGTATTCTAGAAAATAAAGGAGCTGGAGCAGCGTCACTGCTTCTACCTGTATTATAGAAAATAAAGGAGCTAGAGCAGCGTCACTGCTTCCTCCTGTATTATAGAGAATAAAGGAACTCTAGCAGCGTCTTTGCTTCCTCCTGTGTTATAGAAAATAAAGGAGCTGGAGCAGCGTCTCTGCTTCCTTCTGTATTCTAGAAAATAAAGGAGCTGGAGCAGCGTCACTGCTTCCTCCTGTATTATAGACAATAAAGGAGCAAGAGCAGCGTCACTGCTTCCTCCTGTATTATAGAAAATAAAGGAGCTGGAGCAGCGTCTCTGCTTCCACCTGTATTATAGAAAATAAAGGAGCTGGAGCAGCGTCTCTGCCTCCTCCGGTATTATAGAAAATAGAGGAGCTAGAGCAGCGTCACTGCTTCCTCCTGTATTATAGAAAATAAAGGAGCTGGAGCAGCGTCTCTGCTTCCTCCTGTATTAGAGAAAATAAAGGAGCTGGAGCAGCGTCACTGCTTCCTCCTGCATTACAGAAAATAAAGGAGCTGGAGCAGTGTCTCTGCTTCCTCCTGTATTATAGAAAATAAAGGAGCTGGAGCAGCGTCACTGCTTCCTCCTGTATTATAGAAAATAAAGGAGCTGTAGCAGTGTCTCTGCTTCCTCCAGTATTATAGAAAATAAAGGAGCTGGAGCAGCGTCACTGCTTCCTCCTGTATTATAGAAAATAAAGGAGCTGGAGCATCGTCACTGCTTCCTCCTGTAGTATATAAAATTAAGGAGCTGGAGCATCGTCACTGCTTCCTCCTGTAGTATACAAAATAAAGGAGCTGGAGCAGCGTCTCTGCTTCCTCCTGTATTATAGAAAATACAGGAGCTGGAGCAGCGTCACTGCTTCCTCCTGTATTATTGAAAATAAAGGAGCTGCAGCAGCGTCACTGCTTCCTCCTGTATTATAGAAAATAAAGAAGCTGGAGCAGTGTCTCTGCTTCCTCCTGTATTATAGAAAATAAAGGAGCTGGAGCAGCGTCACTGCTTCCTCCTGTATTATTGAAAATAAAGGAGCTGGAACAGCGTCACTGCTTCCTCCTGTATTATAGAAAATAAAGGCGCTGGAGCAGCGTCACTGCTGCCTCCTGTATTATAGAAAATAAAGGAGCTGGAGCAGCGTCTCTGCTTCCTACTGTATTCTAGAAAATAAAGGAGCTGGAGCAGCGTCACTGCTTCCTCCTGTATTATAGAAAATAAAGGAGCTAGAGCAGCGTCACTGCTTCCTCCTGTATTATAGAGAATAAAGGAACTGTAGCAGCGTCTTTGCTTCCTCCTGTGTTATAGAAAATAAAGGAGCTGGAGCAGCGTCTCTGCTTCCTACTGTATTCTAGAAAATAAAGGAGCTGGAGCAGCGTCACTGCTTCCTCCTGTATGAAAGAAAATAAAGGAGCAAGAGCAGCGTCACTGCTTCCTCCAGTGTTATAGAAAATAAAGGAACTGGAGCAGCGTCACTGCTTCCTCCTGTGTTATAGAAAATAAAGAACTGGAGCAGCGTCTCTGCTTCCTCCTATATTATAGAAAATAAAGGAGCTGGAGCAGCGTCACTGCTTCCTCCTGTATTATAGAGAATAAAGGAACGGTAGCAGCGTCTCTGCTTCCTCCTGTGTTATAGAAAATAAAGGAGCTGGAGCAGCGTCTCTGCTTCCACCTGTATTATAGAAAATAAAGGAGCTGGAGCAGCGTCACTGCCTCCTCCGGTATTATAGAAAATAGAGGAGCTAGAGCTGCGTCACTGCTTCCTCCTGTATTGTAGAAAATAAAGGAGCTGGAGCAGCGTCTCTGCTTCCTCCTGTATTAGAGAAAATAACTGAGCTGGAGCAGCGTCACTGCTTCCTCCTGTATTACAGAAAATAAAGGAGCTGGAGCAGTGTCTCTGCTTCTTCCTGTATTATAGAAAATAAAGAAGCTAGAGCAGCGTCACTGCTTCCTCCTGTATTATAGAAAATAAAGGAGCTGTAGCAGTGTCTCTGCTTCCTCCTGTATTATAGAAAATAAAGGAGCTGGAGCAGCGTCACTGCTTCCTCCTGTATTATAGAAAATAAAGGAGCTGGAGCATCGTCACTGCTTCCTCCAGTAGTATATAAAATTAAGGAGCTGGAACACCGTCACTGCTTCCTCCTGTATTATAGAAAATAAAGGAGCTGGAGCAGTGTCACTGCTTCCTCGTGTATTATAGAAAATAAAGGAGCTGGAGCAGCGTCTGCTTCCTCCTGTATTATAGAAAATAAAGGAGCTGGAGCAGCGTCACTGCTTCCTCCTGCATTATATAAAATAAAGGCGCTGGAGCAGCGTCACTGCTTCCTCCTGTATTATAGAAAATAAAGGAGCTGGAGCAGTGTCACTGCTTCCTCTTGTATTATAGAAAATAAAGGAACTGGAGCAGTGTCACTGCTTCCTCCTGTATTATAGAAAATAAAGGTCCTGGAGCAGCGTCACTGCTTCCTTCGGTATTATCGAATATAAAGGAGCTGGAGCAGCGTCTCTGCTTCCTCCTGTATTATAGAAAATACAGGAGCTGGAGTAGCGTCACTGCTTCCTCCTGTATTATTGAAAATAAAGGAGCTGCAGCAGCGTCACTGCTTCCTCCTGTATTATAGAAAATAAAGGAGCTGGAGCAGTGTCTCTGCTTCCTACTGTATTATAGAAAATAAAGGAGCTGGAGCAGCGTCACTGCTTCCTCCTGTAGTATATAAAATTAAGGAGCTGGAACAGCGTCACTGCTTCCTCCTGTATTATAGAAAATAAAGGCGCTGGAGCAGCGTCTTTGCTTCCTCCTGTGTTATCGAAAATAAAGGAGCTGGAGCAGCGTCTCTGCTTCCTACTGTATTCTAGAAAATAAAGGAGCTGGAGCAGCGTCACTGCTTCCTCCTGTATTATAGAAAATAAAGGAGCTGGAGCAGCGTCCCTGCTTCCTCCTGTTATACAGAAAATAAAGGAGCTGGAGCAGCGTCTCTGCTTCATCCTGTATTATAGAAAAAAAAGGAGCTGGAGCATCGTCTCTGCTTCCTCCTGTATGACAGAACATAAAGGTGCTGGAGCAGTGTCTCTGCTTCCTCCTGTATTATAGAAAATAAAGGAGCTGGAACACCGTCACTGATTCCTCCTGTATTATAGAAAATAAAGGAGCTGGAGCAGTGTCACTGCTTCCTCGTGTATTATAGAAAATAAAGGAGCTGGAGCAGCGTCTGCTTCCTCCTGTATTATAGAAAATAAAGGAGCTGGAGCAGCGTCACTGCTTCCTCCTGCATTATATAAAATAAAGGCGCTGGAGCAGCGTCACTGCTTCCTCCTGTATTATAGAAAATAAAGGAGCTGGAGCAGTGTCACTGCTTCCTCTTGTATTATAGAAAATAAAGGAACTGGAGCAGTGTCACTGCTTCCTCCTGTATTATAGAAAATAAAGGTCCTGGAGCAGCGTCACTGCTTCCTTCGGTATTATCGAATATAAAGGAGCTGGAGCAGCGTCTCTGCTTCCTCCTGTATTATAGAAATTAAAGAAGCTGGAGCAGCGTCACTGCTTCCTCCTGTATTATTGAAAATAAAGGAGCTGGAACAGCGTCACCGCTTCCTCCTGTATTATAGAAAATAAAGGCGCTGGAGCAGCGTCACTGCTGCCTCCTGTATTATAGAAAATAAAGGAGCTGGAGCAGCGTCTCTGCTTCCTACTGTATTCTAGAAAATAAAGGAGCTGGAGCAGCGTCACTGCTTCCTCCTGTATTATAGAAAATAAAGGAGCTAGAGCAGCGTCACTGCTTCCTCCTGTATTATAGAGAATAAAGGAACTGTAGCAGCGTCTTTGCTTCCTCCTGTATTATAGAAAATAAAGGAGCTGGAGCAGCGTCTCTGCTACCTACTGTATTCTTGAAAATAAAGGAGCTGGAGCAGCGTCACTGCTTCCTCCTGTATTATAGAAAATAAAGGAGCAAGAGCAGCGTCACTGCTTCCTCCTGTGTTATAGAAAATAAAGGAACTGGAGCAGCGTCTCTGCTTCCTCCTGTATTATAGAAAATAAAGGACTTGGAGCAGCGTTACTGCTTCCTCCTGTATTATAGAGAATAAAGGAACGGTAGCAGCATCTCTGCTTCCTCCTGTGTTATAGAAAATAAAGGAACTGGAGCAGCGTCTCTGCTTCCACCTGTATTATAGAAAATAAAGGACCTGGAGCAGCGTCACTGCTTCCTCCGGTATTATAGAAAATAGAGGAGCTAGAGCAGCGTCACTGCTTCCTCCTGTAGTATAGAAAATGAAGGAGTTGGAGCCGCGTCTCTGCTTCCTCCTGTATTAGAGACAATAAAGGAGCTGGAGCAGCGTCACTGCTTCCTCCTGTATTACAGAAAATAAAGGAGCTGGAGCAGTGTCTCTGCTTCCTCCTGTATTATAGAAAATAAAGGAGCTGGAGCAGCGTCACTGCTTCCTCCTGTATTATAGAAAATAAAGGAGCTGGAGCAGCGTCACTGCTTCCTCCTGTATTATAGATAATAAAGGAGCTGGAGCATCGTCACTGCTTCCTCCTGTAGTATATAAAATTAAGGAGCTGGAGCATCGTCACTGCTTCCTCCTGTAGTATATAAAATAAAGGAGCTGGAGCAGCGTCTCTGCTTCCTCCTGTATTATAGAAAATACAGGAGCTGGAGCAGCGTCACTGCTTCCTCCTGTATTATTGAAAATAAAGGAGCTGCAGCAGCGTCACTGGTTCCTCCTGTATTATACAAAATAAAGGAGCTGGAGCAGTGTCTCTGCTTCCTCCTGTATTATAGAAAATAAAGGAGCTGGATCAGCGTCACTGCTACCTCCTGTATTATTGAAAATAAAGGAGCTGGAACAGCGTCACTGCTTACTCCTGTATTATAGAAAATAAAGGCGCTGGAGCAGCGTCACTGCTGCCTCCTGTATTATAGAAAATAAAGGAGCTGGAGCAGCGTCTCTGCTTCCTACTGTATTCTAGAAAATAAAGGAGCTGGAGCAGCGTCACTGCTTCCACCTGTATTATAGAAAATAAAGGAGCTAGAGCAGCGTCACTGCTTCCTCCTGTATTATAGAGAATAAAGGAACTCTAGCAGCGTCTTTGCTTCCTCCTGTGTTATAGAAAATAACGGAGCTGGAGCAGCGTCTCTGCTTCCTACTGTATTCTAGAAAATAAAGGAGCTGGAGCAGCGTCACTGCTTCCTCCTGTATTATAGACATTAAAGGAGCAAGAGCAGCGTCACTGCTTCCTCCTGTGTTATAGAAAATAAAGGAACTGGAGCAGCGTCTCTGCTTCCTCCTGTATTATAGAAAATAAAGGAGCTGGAGCAGCGTCACTGCTTCCTCCTGTATTATAGAGAATAAAGGAACGGTAGCAGCGTCTCTGCTTCCTCCTGTGTTATAGAAAATAAAGGAGCTGGAGCAGCGTCTCTGCTTCCACCTGTATTATAGAAAATAAAGGAGCTGGAGCAGCGTCACTGCCTCCTCCGGTATTATAGAAAATAGAGGAGCTAGAGCAGCGTCACTGCTTCCTCCTGTATTATAGAAAATAAAGGAGCTGGAGCAGCGTCTCTGCTTCCTCCTGTATTATAGAAAATAAAGGAGCTGGAGCAGCGTCACTGCTTCCTCCTGTATTACAGAAAATAAAGGAGCTGTAGCAGTGTCTCTGCTTCCTCCAGTATTATAGAAAATAAAGGAGCTGGAGCAGCGTCACTGCTTCCTCCTGTATTATAGAAAATAAAGGAGCTGGAGCATCGTCACTGCTTCCTCCTGTAGTATATAAAATTAAGGAGCTGGAGCATCGTCACTGCTTCCTCCTGTAGTATACAAAATAAAGGAGCTGGAGCAGCGTCTCTGCTTCCTCCTGTATTATAGAAAATACAGGAGCTGGAGCAGCGTCACTGCTTCCTCCTGTATTATTGAAAATAAAGGAGCTGCAGCAGCGTCACTGCTTCCTCCTGTATTATAGAAAATAAAGAAGCTGGAGCAGTGTCTCTGCTTCCTCCTGTATTATAGAAAATAAAGGAGCTGGAGCAGCGTCACTGCTTCCTCCTGTATTATTGAAAATAAAGGAGCTGGAACAGCGTCACTGCTTCCTCCTGTATTATAGAAAATAAAGGCGCTGGAGCAGCGTCACTGCTGCCTCCTGTATTATAGAAAATAAAGGAGCTGGAGCAGCGTCTCTGCTTCCTACTGTATTATAGAAAATAAAGGAGCTAGAGCAGCGTCACTGCTTCCTCCTGTATTATAGAGAATAAAGGAACTGTAGCAGCGTCTTTGCTTCCTCCTGTGCTATAGAAAATAAAGGAGCTGGAGCAGCGTCTCTGCTTCCTACTGTATTATAGAAAATAAAGGAGCTAGAGCAGCGTCACTGCTTCCTCCTGTATTATAGAGAATAAAGGAACTGTAGCAGCGTCTTTGCTTCCTCCTGTGCTATAGAAAATAAAGGAGCTGGAGCAGCGTCTCTGCTTCCTACTGTATTCTTGAAAATAAAGGAGCTGGAGCAGCGTCACTGCTTCCTCCTGTATTATAGAAAATAAAGGAGCAAGAGCAGCGTCACTGCTTCCTCCTGTGTTATAGAAAATAAAGGAACTGGAGCAGCGTCTCTGCTTCCTCCTGTATTATAGAAAATAAAGGACCTGGAGCAGCGTCACTGCTTCCTCCTGTATTATAGAGAATAAAGGAACGGTAGCAGCATCTCTGCTTCCTCCTGTGTTATAGAAAATAAAGGAGCTGGAGCAGCGTCTCTGCTTCCACCTGTATTATAGAAAATAAAGGAGCTGGAGCAGCGTCACTGCTTCCTCCGGTATTATAGAAAATAGAGGAGCTAGAGCAGCGTCACTGCTTCCTCCTGTCGTATAGAAAATAAAGGAGTTGGAGCAGCGTCTCTGCTTCCTCCTGTATTAGAGACAATAAAGGAGCTGGAGCAGCGTCACTGCTTCCTCCTGTATTACAGAAAATAAAGGAGCTGGAGCAGTGTCTCTGCTTCCTCCTGTATTATAGAAAATAAAGGAGCTGGAGCAGCGTCACTGCTTCCTCCTGTATTATAGAAAATAAAGGAGCTGTAGCAGTGTCTCTGCTTCCTCCTGTATTATAGAAAATAAAGGAGCTGGAGCAGCGTCACTGCTTCCTCCTGTATTATAGAAAATAAAGGAGCTGGAGCATCTTCACTGCTTCCTTCTGTAGTATATAAAATTAAGGAGCTGGAGCATCGTCACTGCTTCCTCCTGTAGTATATAAAATAAAGGAGCTGGAGAAGCGTCTCTGCTTCCTCCTGTATTATAGAAAATACAGGAGCTGGAGCAGCGTCACTGCTTCCTCCTGTATTATTGAAAATAAAGGAGCTGCAGCAGCGTCACTGCTTCCTCCTGTATTATAGAAAATAAAGGAGCTGGAGCAGTGTCTCTGCTTCCTCCTGTATTATAGAAAATAAAGGAGCTGGAACAGCGTCACTGCTTCCTCCTGTATTATTGAAAATAAAGGAGCTGGAACAGCGTCACTGCTTCCTCCTGTATTATAGAAAATAAAGGCGCTGGAGCAGCGTCACTGCTGCCTCCTGTATTAGAGAAAATAAAGGAGCTGGAGCAGCGTCTCTGCTTCCGACTGTATTCTAGAAAATAAAGGAGCTGGAGCAGCGTCACTGATTCCACCTGTATTATAGAAAATAAAGGAGCTAGAGCAGCGTCACTCTTCCTCCTGTATTATAGAGAATAAAGGAACTGTAGCAGCGTCTTTGCTTCCTCCTGTGTCATAGAAAATAAAGGAGCTGGAGCAGCGTCTCTGCTTCTTACTGTATTCTAGAAAATAAAGGAGCTGGAGCAGCGTCACTGCTTCCTCCTGTATTATAGTCAATAAAGGAGCAAGAGCAGCGTCAATGCTTCCTCCTGTGTTATAGAAAATGAAGGAACTGGAGCAGCGTCTCTGCTTCCTCCTGTATTATAGAAAATAAAGGAGCTGGAGCAGCGTCACTGCTTCCTCCTGTATTATAGAGAATAAAGGAACGGTAGCAGCGTCTCTGCTTCCTCCTGTGTTATAGAAAATAAAGGAGCTGGAGCAGCGTCTCTGCTTCCACCTGTATTATAGAAAATAAAGGAGATGGAGCAGCGTCACTGCCTCCTCCGGTATTATAGAAAATAAAGGAGCTGGAGCAGCGTTTCTGCTTCCTCCTGTATTAGAGAAAATAAAGGAGCTGGAGCAGCGTCACTGCTTCCTCCTGTATTACAGAAAATAAAGGAGCTGGAGCAGTGTATCTGCTTCCTACTGTACTATAGAAAATAAAGGAGCTGGAGCAGCGTCACTGCTTCCTCCTGTATTATAGAAAATAAAGGAGCTGTAGCAGTGTCTCTGCTTCCTCCTGTATTATAGAAAATAAAGGAGCTGGAGCAGCGTCACTGCTTCCTCCTGTATTATAGAAAATAAAGGAGCTGGAGCATCGTCACTGCTTCCTCCTGTAGTATATAAAATTAAGGAGCTGGAGCATCGTCACTGCTTCCTCCTGTAGTATATAAAATAAAGGAGCTGGAGCAGCGTCTCTGCTTCCTCCTGTATTATAGAAAATACAGGAGCTGGAGCAGCGTCACTGCTTCCTCCTGTATTATTGAAAATAAAGGAGCTGCAGCAGCGTCACTGCTTCCTCCTGTATTATAGAAAATAAAGGAGCTGGAGCAGTGTCTCTGCTTCCTCCTGTATTATAGAAAATAAAGGAGCTGGAGCAGCGTCACTGCTTCCTCCTGTATTATTGAAAATAAAGGAGCTGGAACAGCGTCACTGCTTCCTCCTGTATTATAGAAAATAAAGGCGCTGGAGCAGCGTCACTGCTGCCTCCTGTATTATAGAAAATAAAGGAGCTGGAGCAGCGTCTCTGCTTCCTACTGTATTCTAGAAAATAAAGGAGCTGGAGCAGCGTCACTGCTTCCTCCTGTATTATAGAAAATAAAGGAGCTAGAGCAGCGTCACTGCTTCCTCCTGTATTATAGAGAATAAAGGAACTGTAGCAGCGTCTTTGCATCCTCCTGTATTATACAAAATAAAGGAGCTGGAGCAGCGTCTCTGCTTCCTACTGTATTCTAGAAAATAAAGGAGCTGGAGCAGCGTCACTGCTTCCTACTGTATTATAGAAAATAAAGGAGCAAGAGCAGCGTCACTGCTTCCTCCTGTGTTATAGAAAATAAAGGAACTGGAGCAGCGTCACTGCTTCCTCCTGTATTATAGAAAATAAAGGAGCTAGAGCAGCGTCACTGCTTCCTCCTGTATTATAGAGAATAAAGGAACTGTAGCAGCGTCACTGCTTCCTCCTGTATTACAGAAAATAAAGGAGCTGGAGCAGTGTCTCTGCTTCCTCCTGTATTATAGAAAATAAAGGAGCTGGAGCAGCGTCACTGCTTCCTCCTGTATTATAGAAAATAAAGGAGCTGGAGCAGCGTCACTGCCTCCTCCGGTATTATAGAAAATAGAGGAGCTAGAGCAGCGTCACTGCTTCCTCCTGTATTATAGAAAATAAAGGAGCTGGAGCAGCGTTTCTGCTTCCTCCTGGATGAGAGAAAATAAAGGAGCTGGAGCAGCGTCACTGCTTCCTCCAGTATTATAGAGAATAAAGGAACGGTAGCAGCGTCTCTACTTCCTCCTGTGTTATAGAAAATAAAGGAGCTGGAGCAGCGTCTCTGCTTCCACCTGTATTATAGAAAATAAAGGAGCTGGAGCAGCGTCACTGCCTCCTCCGGTATTATAGAAAATAGAGGAGCTAGAGCAGCGTCACTGCTTCCTCCTGTATTATAGAAAATAAAGGAGCTGGAGCAGCGTTTCTGCTTCCTCCTGTATTAGAGAAAATAAAGGAGCTGGAGCAGCGTCTCTGCTTCCTCCTGTATTATAGAAAATAAAGGAGCTGGAGCAGCGTCACTGCTTCCTCCTGTATTATAGAGAATAAAGGAACGGTAGCAGCGTCTCTGCTTCCTCCTGTGTTATAGAAAATAAAGGAGCTGGAGCAGCGTCTCTGCTTCCACCTTTATTATAGAAAATAAAGGAGCTGGAGCAGCGTCACTGCCTCCTCCGGTATTATAGAAAATAGAGGAGCTAGAGCAGCGTCACTGCTTCCTCCTGTATTATAGAAAATAAAGGAGCTGGAGCAGCGTCTCTGCTTCCTCCTGTATTAGAGAAAATAACGGAGCTGGAGCAGCGTCACTGCTTCCTCCTGTATTACAGAAAATAAAGGAGCTGGAGCAGTGTCTCTGGTTCTTCCTGTATTATAGAAAATAAAGGAGCTGGAGCAGCGTCACTGCTTCCTCCTGTATTATAGAAAATAAAGGAGCTGTAGCAGTGTCTCTGCTTCCTCCTGTATTATAGAAAATAAAGGAGCTGGAGCAGCGTCACTGCTTCCTCCTGTATTATAGAAAATAAAGGAGCTGGAGCATCGTCACTGCTTCCTCCAGTAGTATATAAAATTAAGGAGCTGGAGCATCGTCACTGCTTCCTCCTGTAGTATATAAAATAAAGGAGCTGGAGCAGCGTCTCTGCTTCCTCCTGTATTATAGAAAATACAGGAGCTGGAGCAGCGTCACTGCTTCCTCCTGTATTATTGAAAATAAAGGAGCTGCAGCAGCGTCACTGCTTCCTCCTGTATTATAGAAAATAAAGGAGCTGGAGCAGTGTCTCTGCTTCCTCCTGTATTATAGAAAATAAAGGAGCTGGAGCAGCGTCACTGCTTCCTCCTGTAGTATATAAAATTAAGGAGCTGGAACAGCGTCACTGCTTCCTCCTGTATTATAGAAAATAAAGGCGCTGGAGCAGCGTCTTTGCTTCCTCCTGTGTTATCGAAAATAAAGGAGCTGGAGCAGCGTCTCTGCTTCCTACTGTATTCTAGAAAATAAAGGAGCTGGAGCAGCGTCACTGCTTCCTCCTGTATTATAGAAAATAAAGGAGCAAGAGCAGCGTCACTGCTTCCTCCTGTGTTATAGAAAATAAAGGAACTGGAGCAGCGTCACTGCTTCCTCCTGTGTTATAGAAAATAAAGGAACTGGAGCAGCGTCTCTGCTTCCTCCTGTATTATAGAAAATAAAGGAGCTGGAGCAGCGTCACTGCTTCCTCCTGTATTATAGAAAATAAAGGAGCTGGAGCAGCGTCTCTGCTTCCTCCTGTATTAGAGAAAATAACGGAGCTGGAGCAGCGTCACTGCTTCCTCCTGTATTACAGAAAATAAAGGAGCTGGAGCAGTGTCTCTGGTTCTTCCTGTATTATAGAAAATAAAGGAGCTGGAGCAGCGTCACTGCTTCCTCCTGTATTATAGAAAATAAAGGAGCTGTAGCAGTGTCTCTGCTTCCTCCTGTATTATAGAAAATAAAGGAGCTGGAGCAGCGTCACTGCTTCCTCCTGTATTATAGAAAATAAAGGAGCTGGAGCATCGTCACTGCTTCCTCCAGTAGTATATAAAATTAAGGAGTTGGAGCATCGTCACTGCTTCCTCCTGTAGTATATAAAATAAAGGAGCTGGAGCAGCGTCTCTGCTTCCTCCTGTATTGTAGAAAATACAGGAGCTGGAGCAGCGTCACTGCTTCCTCCTGTATTATTGAAAATAAAGGAGCTGCAGCAGCGTCACTGCTTCCTCCTGTATTATAGAAAATAAAGGAGCTGGAGCAGTGTCTCTGCTTCCTCCTGTATTATAGAAAATAAAGGAGCTGGAGCCGCGTCACTGCTTCCTCCTGTAGTATATAAAATTAAGGAGCTGGAACAGCGTCACTGCTTCCTCCTGTATTATAGAAAATAAAGGCGCTGGAGCAGCGTCTTTGCTTCCTCCTGTGTTATCGAAAATAAAGGAGCTGGAGCAGCGTCTCTGCTTCCTACTGTATTCTAGAAAATAAAGGAGCTGGAGCAGCGTCACTGCTTCCTCCTGTGTTATAGAAAATAAAGGAGCAAGAGCAGCGTCACTGCTTCCTCCTGTGTTATAGAAAATAAAGGAACTGGAGCAGCGTCACTGCTTCCTCCTGTATTATAGAAAATAAAGGAGCTGGAGCAGCGTCACTGCTTCCTCCTGTATTATAGAGAATAAAGGAACGGTAGCAGCGTCACTGCTTCCTCCTGTATTATAGAAAATAAAGGAGCTGGAGCAGCGACACTGCTTCCACCTGTATTATAGAAAATAAAGGAGCTAGAGCAGCGTCACTGCTTCCTCCTGTATTATAGAGAATAAAGGAACTGTAGCAGCGTCTTTGCTTCCTCCTGTGTTATAGAAAATAAAGGAGCTGGAGCAGCGTCTCTGCTTCCTACTGTATTCTTGAAAATAAAGGAGCTGGAGCAGCGTCACTGCTTCCTCCTGTATTATACAAAATAAAGGAGCAAGAGCAGCGTCACTGCTTCCTCCTGTGTTATAGAAAATAAAGGAACTGGAGCAGCGTCTCTGCTTCCTCCTGTATTATAGAAAATAAAGGACCTGGAGCAGCGTCACTGCTTCCTCCTGTATTATAGAGAATAAAGGAACGGTAGCAGCATCTCTGCTTCCTCCTGTGTTATAGAAAATAAAGGAGCTGGAGCAGCGTCTCTGCTTCCACCTGTATTATAGAAAATAAAGGAGCTGGAGCAGCGTCACTGCTTCCTCCGGTATTATAGAAAATAGAGGAGCTAGAGCAGCGTCACTGCTTCCTCCTGTAGTATAGAAAATAAAGGAGTTGGAGCAGCGTCTCTGCTTCCTCCTGTATTAGAGACAATAAAGGAGCTGGAGCAACGTCACTGCTTCCTCCTGTATTACAGAAAATAAAGGAGCTGGAGCAGTGTCTCTGCTTCCTCCTGTATTATAGAAAATAAAGGAGCTGGAGCAGCGTCACTGCTTCCTCCTGTATTATAGAAAATAAAGGAGCTGTAGCAGTGTCTCTGCTTCCTCCTGTATTATAGAAAATAAAGGAGCTGGAGCAGCGTCACTGCTTCCTCCTGTATTATAGAAAATAAAGGAGCTGGAGCATCTTCACTGCTTCCTCCTGTAGTATATAAAATTAAGGAGCTGGAGCATCGTCACTGCTTCCTCCTGTAGTATATAAAATAAAGGAGCTGGAGAAGCGTCTCTGCTTCCTCCTGTATTATAGAAAATACAGGAGCTGGAGCAGCGTCACTGCTTCCTCCTGTATTATTGAAAATAAAGGAGCTGCAGCAGCGTCACTGCTTCCTCCTGTATTATAGAAAATAAAGGAGCTGGAGCAGTGTCTCTGCTTCCTCCTGATTTATAGAAAATAAAGGAGCTGGAACAGCGTCATTGCTTCCTCCTGTATTATTGAAAATAAAGGAGCTACAACAGCGTCACTGCTTCCTCCTGTATTATAGAAAATAAAGGCGCTGGAGCAGCGTCACTGCTGCCTCCTGTATTATAGAAAATAAAGGAGCTGGAGCAGCGTCTCTGCTTCCGACTGTATTCTAGAAAATAAAGGAGCTGGAGCAGCGTCACTGATTCCACCTGTATTATAGAAAATAAAGGAGCTAGAGCAGCGTCACTGCTTCCTCCTGTATTATAGAGAATAAAGGAACTGTAGCAGCGTCTTTGCTTCCTCCTGTGTTATAGAAAATAAAGGAGCTGGAGCAGCGTCTCTGCTTCCGACTGTATTCTAGAAAATAAAGGAGCTGGAGCAGCGTCACTGCTTCCTCCTGTATTATAGACAATAAAGGAGCAAGAGCAGCGTCACTGCTTCCTCCTGTGTTATAGAAAATGAAGGAACTGGAGCAGCGTCTCTGCTTCCTCCTGTATTATAGAAAATAAAGGAGCTGGAGCAGCGTCACTGCTTCCTCCTGTATTATAGAGAATAAAGGAACGGTAGCAGCGTCTCTGCTTCCTCCTGTGTTATAGAAAATAAAGGAGCTGGAGCAGCGTCTCTGCTTCCACCTGTATTATAGAAAATAAAGGAGCTGGAGGAGCGTCACTGCCTCCTCCGGTATTATAGAAAATGGAGGAGCTAGAGCAGCGTCACTGCTTCCTCCTGTATTATAGAAAATAAAGGAACTGGAGCAGCGTTTCTGCTTCCTCCTGTATTAGAGAAAATAAAGGAGCTGGAGCAGCGTCACTGCTTCCTCCTGTATTACAGAAAATAAAGGAGCTGGAGCAGTGTCTCTGCTTCCTCCTGTATTATAGAAAATAAAGGAGCTTGAGCAGCGTCACTGCTTCCTCCTGTATTATAGAAAATAAAGGAGCTGTAGCAGTGTCTCTGCTTCCTCCTGTATTATAGAAAATAAAGGAGCTGGAGTAGCGTCACTGCTTCCTCCTGTATTATAGAAAATAAAGGAGCTGGAGCATCGTCACTGCTTCCTCCTGTAGTATATAAAATTAAGGAGCTGGAGCATCGTCACTGCTTCCTCCTGTAGTATATAAAATAAAGGAGCTGGAGCAGCGTCTCTGCTTCCTCCTGTATTATAGAAAATACAGGAGCTGGAGCAGCGTCACTGCTTCCTCCTGTATTATAGAAAATAAAGGAGCTGGAGCAGTGTCTCTGCTTCCTCCTGTATTATAGAAAATAAAGGAGCTGGAGCAGCGTCACTGCTGCCTCCTGTATTATAGAAAATAAAGGAGCTGGAGCAGCGTCTCTGCTTCCTCCTGTATTATAGAAAATAAAGGAGCTGGAGCAGCGTCACTGCTTCCTCCTGTATTATAGAAAATAAAGGAGCTGGAGCAGTGTCTCTGCTTCCTCCTGTATTATAGAAAATAAAGGAGCTGGAGCAGCGTCACTGCTGCCTCCTGTATTATAGAAAATAAAGGAGCTGGAGCAGCGTCTCTGCTTCCTCCTGTATTATAGAAAATAAAGGAGCTGGAGCAGTGTCTCTGCTTCCTCCTGTATTATAGAAAATAAAGGAGCTGGAGCAGCGTCACTGCTGCCTCCTGTATTATAGAAAATAAAGGAGCTGGAGCAGCGTCTCTGCTTCCTCCTGTATTATAGAAAATAAAGGAGCTGGAGCAGCGTCACTGCTTCCTCCTGTATTATAGAAAATAAAGGAGCTGGAGCAGTGTCTCTGCTTCCTCCTGTATTATAGAAAATAAAGGAGCTGGAGCAGCGTCACTGCTGCCTCCTGTATTATAGAAAATAAAGGAGCTGGAGCAGCGTCTCTGCTTCCTCCTGTATTATAGAAAATAAAGGAGCTGGAGCAGCGTCACTGCTTCCTCCTGTATTATAGAAAATAAAGGAGCTGGAGCAGCGTCACTGCATCCTCCTGTATTATAGAAAATAAAGGAGCAAGAGCAGCGTCACTGCTTCCTCCTGTGTTATAGAAAATAAAGGAACTGGAGCAGCGTCACTGCTTCCTCCTGTGTTATAGAAAATAAAGGAACTGGAGCAGCGTCACTGCTTCCTCCTGTATTATAGAAAATAAAGGAGCTGGAGCAGCGTCACTGCTTCCTCCTGTATTATATAAAATAAAGGAGCTGGAGCATCGTCACTGCTTCCTCCTGTAGTATATAAAATTAAGGAGCTGGAGCATCGTCACTGCTTCCTCCTG
This sequence comes from Chiloscyllium punctatum, assembly GCF_047496795.1. Lineage (NCBI taxonomy): Eukaryota > Metazoa > Chordata > Chondrichthyes > Orectolobiformes > Hemiscylliidae > Chiloscyllium > Chiloscyllium punctatum. The sequence goes on from NC_092742.1 coordinate 112,093,026, forward strand.
TAGTATATAAAATAATGGAGCTGGAGCAGCGTCTCTGCTTCCTCCTGTATTATAGAAAATACAGGAGCTGGAGCAGCGTCACTGCTTCCTCCTGTATTATAGAAAATAAAGGAGCTGGAGCAGCGTCTCTGCTTCCTACTGTATTCTAGAAAATAAAGGAGCTGGAGCAGCGTCACTGCTTCCTCCTGTATTATAGAAAATAAAGGAGCTAGAGCGGCGTCACTGCTTCCTCCTGTATTATAGAGAATAAAGGAACTGTAGCAGCGTCTTTGCTTCCTCCTGTGTTATAGAAAATAAAGGAGCTGGAGCAGCGTCTCTGCTTCCTACTGTATTCTAGAAAATAAAGGAGCTGGAGCAGCGTCACTGCTTCCTCCTGTATTATAGAAAATAAAGGAGCAAGAGCAGCGTCACTGCTTCCTCCAGTGTTATAGAAAATAACGGAGCTGGATCATCGTCACTGCTTCCTCCTGTAGTATATAAAATAAAGGAACTGGAGCAGCGTCTCTGCTTCCTCCTGTATTATAGAAAATAAAGGAGCTGGAGGAGCGTCACTGCTTCCTCCTGTATTATAGAGAATAAAGGAACGGTAGCAGCGTCTCTGCTTCCTCCTGTGTTATAGAAAATAAAGGAGCTGGAGCAGCGTCTCTGCTTCCACCTGTATTATAGAAAATAAAGAGCTGGAGCAGCGTCACTGCCTCCTCCGGTATTATAGAAAATAGAGGAGCTAGAGCAGCGTCACTGCTTCCTCCTGTATTATAGAAAATAAAGGAGCTGGAGCAGCGTCTCTGCTTCCTCCTGTATTAGAGAAAATAACGGAGCTGGAGCAGCGTCACTGCTTCCTCCTGTATTACAGAAAATAAAGGAGCTGGAGCAGTGTCTCTGCTTCCTCCTGTATTATAGAAAATAAAGGAGCTGGAGCAGCGTCACTGCTTCCTCCTGTATTATAGAAAATAAAGGAGCTGTAGCAGTGTCTCTGCTTCCTCCTGTATTATAGAAAATAAAGGAGCTGGAGCAGCGTCACTGCTTCCTCCTGTATTATATAAAATAAAGGAGCTGGAGCATCGTCACTGCTTCCTCCTGTAGTATATAAAATTAAGGAGCTGGAGCATCGTCACTGCTTCCTCCTGTAGTATATAAAATAAAGGAGCTGGAGCAGCGTCTCTGCTTCCTCCTGTATTATAGAAAATACAGGAGCTGGAGCAGCGTCACTGCTTCCTCCTGTATTATTGAAAATAAAGGAGCTGCAGCAGCGTCACTGCTTCCTCCTGTATTATAGAAAATAAAGGAGCTGGAGCAGTGTCTCTGCTTCCTCCTGTATTATAGAAAATAAAGGAGCTGGAGCAGCGTCACTACTTCCTCCTGTAGTATATAAAATTAAGGAGCTGGAGCAGCGTCACTGCTTCCTCCTGTATTATAGAAAATAAAGGAGTTGGAGCAGCGTCTCTGCTTCTTCCTGTATTATAGAAAATAAAGGAGCTGGAGCAGCGTCACTGCTTCCTCCTGTATTATAGAAAATAAAGGAGCTGGAGCAGCGTCACTGCTTCCTCCTGTACTATAGAAAATGAAGGAGCTGGAGCAGCGTCACTGCTTCCTCCTGTAGTATATAAAATAAAGGAGCTGGAGCAGCGTCTCTGCTTCCTCCTCTATCATAGAAAATAAAGGAGCTGGAGCAGCGTCTCTGCTTCCTCCTGCATTATAGAAAATAAAGGAGCTGGAGCAGCATCACTGCCTCCTCCTGTGTTATAGAAAATAAAGGAGCTGGAGCAGCGTCACTGCTTCCTCTTGTATTATAGAAAATAAAGGAGCTGGAGCAGCGTCACTGCTTCCTCCTGTATTATAGAAAATAAAGGAGCTGGAGCAGCCTCACTGCTTCCTCCTGTATTATAGAAAATAAAGGAGCTGGAGCAGCGTCACTGCTTCCTCCTGTATTATAAAAAATAATGGATCTGGAGCAGGGTCACTGCTTCCTCCTGTATTATAGAAAATAAAGGAGCTGGAGCAGCGTCACTGCTTCCTCCTGTATTACAGAAAATAAAGGAGCTGGAGCAGCGTCTCTGCTTCCTCCTGTATTATAGAAAATAAAGGAGCTGGAGCAGTGTCACTGCTTCGTCCTGTTTTATAGAAAATAAAGGAGCTGGAGCAGAGTCACTGCTTACTAAAGTATTATAGAAAATGAAGGAGCTGGAGCAGCATCACTGTTTCCTCCTGTATTCCTATAATGCAGGAGGAAGCAGAGACGCTGCTCCAGCTCATTTATTTTCTATAATGCAGGAGGAAGCAGTGACGCTGATCCAGCTCCTTTATTTTCTATAATACAGGATGAAGCAGAGACGCTGCTCCATCTCCTTTATTTTCTATAATACAGGAGGAAGCAGTGACGCTGCTCCAGGACCTTTATTTTCTATAATACAGGAGGAAGCATTAAGGCTGATCCAGCTCCTTCATTTTCTATAATACAGGAGGAAGCAGTGACGCTGCTCCAGCTCCTTTATTTTCTATAATACAGGAGGAAGCAGTGACGATGCTCCAGCTCCTTTATTTTCTATAATACCGGAGGAAGCAGTGACGCTGCTTCAGATCCTTTATTTTCTATAATACCGGAGGAAGCAGAGACGCTGCTCCAGCTCCTTTATTTTCTATAATACAGGAGGAAGTAGAGACGCTGCTCCAGCTCCTTTATTTTCTATAATACAGGAGGAAGCAGTGACGCTGCTCCAGCTCCTTTATTTTTTATAATTCAGGAGGAAGCAGTGACGCTCCTCCAGCTCCTTTACTTTCTATAATACAGGAGGAAGCAGTGACGCTGCTCCGGCTCCTATATTTTGTATAAAACGGGAGGAAGCCGTTACTCTGCTCCAGCTCCTTTATTTTCTATAATATAGGAGGAAGCAGAGACGCTGCTCCTGCTCCTTTATTTTCTATAATACAGGAGGAAGCAGTGACGCTGCTGCAGCTCCTTTATTATCTGTGATACAGGAGGAAGCAGTGACGCTGCTCCAGCTCCTTTATTTTTTATAATACAGGAGGAAGCAGTGACGCTGCTCCAGCTCCTTTATTTTCTATAATACAGGAGGAAGCAGTGACGCTGCGCCATCTCCTTTAATTTTTATAATACAGGAGGAAGCAGTGAGAGTTCTCCAGCTCCTTTATTTTCTATAATACAAGAGGAAGCAGGGCCGCTGCTCCAGCTCCTTTATTTTCTATAATACAGGAGGAAGCAGAGACGCTGCTCCAGCTCCTTTATTTTCTATAATACAGGAGGAAGCAGAGACGCTGCTCCAGCTGCTTTATTTTCTCTTATACAGGAGGAAGCAGTGACGCTGCTCTAGCTCCTTTATTTTCTATAATACAGGAGGAAGCAAAGACGCTGCTCCAGCTCCTTTATTTTCTATAATACAGGAGGAAGCAGTGACGCTGCTCCAGCTAATTTATTTTCTATAATACAGGAGGAAGCAGTGACGCTGTTCCAGCTCCTTTATTTTCTCTTATACAGCAGGAAGCAGTGACGCTGCTCCAGCTCCTTTATTTTCTATAATACAGGAGGAAGCAGTGACGCTGCTCCAGCTCCTTTATTTTCTATAATAGAGGAGGAAGCAGTGACGCTGCTCCAGCTCCCATATTTCATATAATACAGGAGGAAGCAGAGACGCTCCTCCAGCTCCTTTATTTTCTGTAATTCAGGAGGAAGAAGTGACGCTGCTCCAGCTCCTTTATTTTCTGTAATTCAGGAGGAAGCAGTGACGCTGCTCCAGCTCCTTTATTTTCTATAGTACAGGAGGAAGAAGTGACGCTGCTCCAGCTCCTTTATTTTCTATAATACAGGAGGAAGCAGAGACGCTCCTCCAGCTCCTTTATTTTCTGTAATTCAGGAGGAAGCAGTGACGCTGCTCCAGCTCCTTTATTTTCTATAATACAGGAGGAAGAAGTGACGCTGCTCCAGCTCCTTTATTTTCTATAATACAGGAGGAAGAAGTGACGCTGCTCCAGCTCCTTTATTTTCTATAATACAGGAGGAAGCAGTGACGCTGCTCCAGCTCCTTTATTTTCTATAATACAGGAGGAAGCAGTGACGCTGCTCCAGCTCCTTTATTTTCTATAATAGAGGAGGAAGCAGTGACGCTGCTCCAGCTCCCATATTTCATATAATACAGGAGGAAGCAGAGACGCTCCTCCAGCTCCTTTATTTTCTGTAATTCAGGAGGAAGCAGTGACGCTGCTCCAGCTCCTTTATTTTCTGTAATTCAGGAGGAAGCAGTGACGCTGCTCCAGCTCCTTTATTTTCTATAATACAGGAGGAAGAAGTGACGCTGCTCCAGCTCCTTTATTTTCTATAATACAGGAGGAAGCAGAGACGCTCCTCCAGCTCCTTTATTTTCTGTAATTCAGGAGGAAGCAGTGACGCTGCTCCAGCTCCTTTATTTTCTATAATACAGGAGGAAGAAGTGACGCTGCTCCAGCTCCTTTATTTTCTATAATACAGGAGGAAGCAGTGACGCTGCTCCAGCTCCTTTATTTTCTATAATACAGGAGGAAGAAGTGACGCTGCTCCAGCTCCTTTATTTTCTATAATACAGGAGGAAGCAGTGACGCTGCTCCAGCTACTTTATTTTCTATAATACAGGAGGAAGCAGAGACGCTGCTCAGCTCCTTTATTTTCTATAATACAGGAGGAAGAAGTGACGCTGCTCCAGCTCCTTTATTTTGTATAATACAGGAGGAAGCAGTGACGCTGCTCCAGCTCCTTTATTTTCTATAATACAGGAGGAAGAAGTGACGCTGCTCCAGCTACTTTATTTTCTATAATACAGGAGGAAGCAGTGACGCTGCTCCAGCTACTTTATTTTCTATAATACAGGAGGAAGCAGAGACGCTGCTCAGCTCCTTTATTTTCTATAATACAGGAGGAAGCAGTGACGCTGCTCCAGCTCCTTTATTTTCTATAATACAGGAGGAAGCAGAGACGCTGCTAAGCTCCTTTATTTTCTATAATACAGGAGGAAGCAGTGACGCTGCTCCAGCTCCTTTATTTTCTATAATACAGGAGGAAGCAGTGAGCCTGCTCCAGCTCCTTTATTTTCTATAATACAGGAGGAAGAAGTGACGCTGCTCCAGCTACTTTATTTTCTATAATACAGGAGGAAGCAGTGACTCTGCTCCAGCTCCTTTGTTTTCTATAATACAGGAGGAAGCAGTGACGCTGCTCCAGCTCCTTTATTTTCTATAATACAGGAGGAAGCAGTGACGCTGCTCCAGCTCCTTTATTTTGTATAATACACGAGGAAGCAGTGACGCTGCTCCAGCTACTTTATTTTCTATAATACAGGATGAAGCAGTGACGCTGCTCCAGCTACGTTATTTTCTATAATACAGGAGGAAGAAGTGACGCTGCTCCAGCTACTTTATTTTCTATAATACAGGAGGAAGCAGTGACGCTGCTCCAGCTCCTTTATTTTCTATATTACAGGAGGAAACAGTGACGCTGCTCCAGCTCCTTTATTTTCTATAATAGAGTAGGAAGCAGAGACGCTGCTCCAGCTCCTTTATTTTCTCTTATACAGGAGGAAGCAGTGACGCTGCCCCAGCTCCTTTATTTTCTATAATACAGGAGGAAGCAGTGACGCTGCTCCAGCTACTTTATTTTCTATAATACAGGATGAAGCAGTGACGCTGCTCCAGCTACTTTATTTTCTATAATACAGGAGGAAGCAGTGACGCTGCTCCAGCTCCTTTATTTTCTATAATACAGGAGGAAGAAGTGACGCTGCTCCAGCTACTTTATTTTCTATAATACAGGAGGAAGCAGTGACGCTGCTCCAGCTCCTTTATTTTCTATATTACAGGAGGAAGCAGTGACGCTGCTCCAGCTCCTTTATTTTCTATAATACAGGAGGAAGCAGTGACGCTGCTCCAGCTCCTTTATTTTCTATAATACAGGAGGAAGCAGTGACGCTGCTCCAGCTCCTTTGTTTTCTATAATACAGGAGGAAGCAGTGACGCTGCTCCAGCTCCTTTATTTTCTATAATGCAGGAGGAAGCAGTGACGCTGCTCCAGCTCCTTTATTTTCTATAATACAGGAGGAAGCAGTGACGCTGCTCCAGCTCCTTTATTTTCTATAATGCAGGAGGAGTCAGTGACGCTGCTCCAGCTCCTTTGTTTTCTATAATACAGGAGGAAGCAGTGACGCTGCTCCAGCTCCTTTATTTTCTATAAAATAGGAGGAAGCAGGGACGCTGCTTCAGTTCCTTTATTTTCTATAATACAGGAGGAAGCAGTGAGAGTTCTCCAGCTCCTTTATTTTCTATAATACAAGAGGAAGCAGGGACGCTGCTCCAGCTCCTTTATTTTCTATAATACAGGAGGAAGCAGTGAGAGTTCTCCAGCTCCTTTATTTTCTATAACACAAGAGGAAGCACGGACGCTGCTCCAGCTCCTTTATTTTCTATAATAAAGGAGGAAGCAGTGACGCTGCTCCAGCTCCTTTATTTTCTATGATTCAGGAGGATGCAGTGACGCTGCTGCAGCTCCTTTATTTTCTATAATACAGGAGGAAGCAGTGACACCGCTCCAGCTCCTTTATTTTCTATAATACAGGAGGAAGCAGTGACGCTGCTCCAGCTCCTTTATTTTCTATAATACAGGAGGAAGCAGTGACGCTGCTGCAGCTCCTTTATTTTCTATAATACAGGAGGAATCAGAGACGCTGCTCCAGCTCCTTTATTTTCTATAATACAGGAGGAAGCAGTGACGCTGCTGCAGCTCCTTTGTTTTCTATAATACAGGAGGAAGCAGAGACACTGCTCCAGCTCCTTTATTTTCTATAATACAAGAGGATGCAGTGACGCTGCTGCAGCTCCTTTATTTTCTATAATACAGGGGGAAGCAGTGACGCTGCTCCAGCTCCTTTATTTTCTATAATACAGGAGGAAGCAGTGACGCTGCTCCAGCTCCTTTATTTTCTATAATACAGGAGGAAGCAGTGACGCTGCTCCAGCTCCTTTATTTTCTATAATACAGGAGGAAGCAGTGACGCTGCTCCAGCTCCTTTATTTTCTATAATACAGGAGGATGCAGTGACGCTGCTGCAGCTCCTTTATTTTCTATAATACAGGAGGAAGCAGTGACGCTGCTCCAGCTCCGTTATTTTCTATAATACAGGAGGAAGCAGTGACGCTGCTCCAGCTCCTTTATTTTCTATAATACAGGAGGAAGCAGTGACGCTGCTCCAGCTCCTTTATTTTCTATAATACAGGAGGAAGCAGTGACGCTGCTCCAGCTCCTTTATTTTCTATAATGCAGGAGGAAGCAGTGACGCTGCTCCAGCTCCTTTGTTTTCTATAATACAGGAGGAAGCAGTGACGCTGCTCCAGCTCCTTTATTTTCTATAATGCAGGAGGAAGCAGTGACGCTGCTCCAGCTCCTTTATTTTCTATAATACAGGAGGAAGCAGTGACGCTGCTCCAGCTCCTTTATTTTCTATAATGCAGGAGGAGTCAGTGACGCTGCTCCAGCTCCTTTGTTTTCTATAATACAGGAGGAAGCAGTGACGCTGCACCAGCTCCTTTATTTTCTATAAAATAGGAGGAAGCAGGGACGCTGCTTCAGTTCCTTTATTTTCTATAATACAGGAGGAAGCAGTGAGAGTTCTCCAGCTCCTTTATTTTCTATAATACAAGAGGAAGCAGGGACGCTGCTCCAGCTCCTTTATTTTCTATAATACAGGAGGAAGCAGTGAGAGTTCTCCAGCTCCTTTATTTTCTATAACACAAGAGGAAGCACGGACGCTGCTCCAGCTCCTTTATTTTCTATAATAAAGGAGGAAGCAGTGACGCTGCTCCAGCTCCTTTATTTTCTATGATTCAGGAGGATGCAGTGACGCTGCTGCAGCTCCTTTATTTTCTATAATACAGGAGGAAGCAGTGACACCGCTCCAGCTCCTTTATTTTCTATAATACAGGAGGAAGCAGTGACGCTGCTCCAGCTCCTTTATTTTCTATAATACAGGAGGAAGCAGTGACGCTGCTGCAGCTCCTTTATTTTCTATAATACAGGAGGAATCAGAGACGCTGCTCCAGCTCCTTTATTTTCTATAATACAGGAGGAAGCAGTGACGCTGCTGCAGCTCCTTTGTTTTCTATAATACAGGAGGAAGCAGAGACACTGCTCCAGCTCCTTTATTTTCTATAATACAAGAGGATGCAGTGACGCTGCTCCAGCTCCTTTATTTTCTATAATACAGGAGGAAGCAGTGACGCTGCTCCAGCTCCTTTATTTTCTATAATACAGGAGGAAGCAGTGACGCTGCTCCAGCTCCTTTATTTTCTATAATACAGGAGGAAGCAGTGACGCTGCTCCAGCTCCTTTATTTTCTATAATACAGGAGGATGCAGTGACGCTGCTGCAGCTCCTTTATTTTCTATAATACAGGAGGAAGCAGTGACGCTGCTCCAGCTCCGTTATTTTCTATAATACAGGAGGAAGCAGTGACGCTGCTCCAGCTCCTTTATTTTCTATAATACAGGAGGAAGCAGTGACGCTGCTCCAGCTCCTTTATTTTCTATAATACAGGAGGAAGCAGTGACGCTGCTCCAGCTCCGTTATTTTCTATAATACAGGAGGAAGCCGCGACACTGCTCCAGCTCCTTTATTTTCTCTAATACAGGAGGAAGCAGTGAAGCTGCTCCAGCTCCTTTATTTTCTGTAATACAGGAGGAAGCAGTGACGCTGCTCCAGCTCCTTTATTTTCTATAATACAGGAGGAAGCAGTGACGCTGCTCCAGCTCCTTTATTTTCTATAATACAGGAGGAAGCAGTGACGCTGCTCCAGCTCCTTTATTTTCTATAATACAGGAGGAAGCAGTGACGCTGCTCCATCTCCTTTATTTTCTATAATACAGGAGGAAGCAGTGACGCTGCTCCAGGACCTTTATTTTCTATAATACAGGAGGAAGCATTAAGGCTGATCCAGCTCCTTCATTTTCTATAATACAGGAGGAAGCAGTGACGCTGCTCCAGCTCCTTTATTTTCTATAATACAGGAGGAAGCAGTGACGATGCTCCAGCTCCTTTATTTTCTATAATACCGGAGGAAGCAGTGACGCTGCTTCAGATCCTTTATTTTCTATAATACCGGAGGAAGCAGAGACGCTGCTCCAGCTCCTTTATTTTCTATAATACAGGAGGAAGTAGAGACGCTGCTCCAGCTCCTTTATTTTCTATAATACAGGAGGAAGCAGTGACGCTGCTCCAGCTCCTTTATTTTTTATAATTCAGGAGGAAGCAGTGACGCTCCTCCAGCTCCTTTACTTTCTATAATACAGGAGGAAGCAGTGACGCTGCTCCGGCTCCTATATTTTGTATAAAACGGGAGGAAGCCGTTACTCTGCTCCAGCTCCTTTATTTTCTATAATATAGGAGGAAGCAGAGACGCTGCTCCTGCTCCTTTATTTTCTATAATACAGGAGGAAGCAGTGACGCTGCTGCAGCTCCTTTATTATCTGTGATACAGGAGGAAGCAGTGACGCTGCTCCAGCTCCTTTATTTTTTATAATACAGGAGGAAGCAGTGACGCTGCTCCAGCTCCTTTATTTTCTATAATACAGGAGGAAGCAGTGACGCTGCGCCAGCTCCTTTAATTTTTATAATACAGGAGGAAGCAGTGAGAGTTCTCCAGCTCCTTTATTTTCTATAATACAAGAGGAAGCAGGGCCGCTGCTCCAGCTCCTTTATTTTCTATAATACAGGAGGAAGCAGAGACGCTGCTCCAGCTCCTTTATTTTCTATAATACAGGAGGAAGCAGAGACGCTGCTCCAGCTGCTTTATTTTCTCTTATACAGGAGGAAGCAGTGACGCTGCTCTAGCTCCTTTATTTTCTATAATACAGGAGGAAGCAAAGACGCTGCTCCAGCTCCTTTATTTTCTATAATACAGGAGGAAGCAGTGACGCTGCTCCAGCTAATTTATTTTCTATAATACAGGAGGAAGCAGTGACGCTGTTCCAGCTCCTTTATTTTCTCTTATACAGCAGGAAGCAGTGACGCTGCTCCAGCTCCTTTATTTTCTATAATACAGGAGGAAGCAGTGACGCTGCTCCAGCTCCTTTATTTTCTATAATAGAGGAGGAAGCAGTGACGCTGCTCCAGCTCCCATATTTCATATAATACAGGAGGAAGCAGAGACGCTCCTCCAGCTCCTTTATTTTCTGTAATTCAGGAGGAAGAAGTGACGCTGCTCCAGCTCCTTTATTTTCTGTAATTCAGGAGGAAGCAGTGACGCTGCTCCAGCTCCTTTATTTTCTATAATACAGGAGGAAGAAGTGACGCTGCTCCAGCTCCTTTATTTTCTATAATACAGGAGGAAGCAGAGACGCTCCTCCAGCTCCTTTATTTTCTGTAATTCAGGAGGAAGCAGTGACGCTGCTCCAGCTCCTTTATTTTCTATAATACAGGAGGAAGAAGTGACGCTGCTCCAGCTCCTTTATTTTCTATAATACAGGAGGAAGAAGTGACGCTGCTCCAGCTCCTTTATTTTCTATAATACAGGAGGAAGCAGTGACGCTGCTCCAGCTCCTTTATTTTCTATAATACAGGAGGAAGCAGTGACGCTGCTCCAGCTCCTTTATTTTCTATAATAGAGGAGGAAGCAGTGACGCTGCTCCAGCTCCCATATTTCATATAATACAGGAGGAAGCAGAGACGCTCCTCCAGCTCCTTTATTTTCTGTAATTCAGGAGGAAGCAGTGACGCTGCTCCAGCTCCTTTATTTTCTGTAATTCAGGAGGAAGCAGTGACGCTGCTCCAGCTCCTTTATTTTCTATAATACAGGAGGAAGAAGTGACGCTGCTCCAGCTCCTTTATTTTCTATAATACAGGAGGAAGCAGAGACGCTCCTCCAGCTCCTTTATTTTCTGTAATTCAGGAGGAAGCAGTGACGCTGCTCCAGCTCCTTTATTTTCTATAATACAGGAGGAAGAAGTGACGCTGCTCCAGCTCCTTTATTTTCTATAATACAGGAGGAAGCAGTGACGCTGCTCCAGCTCCTTTATTTTCTATAATACAGGAGGAAGAAGTGACGCTGCTCCAGCTCCTTTATTTTCTATAATACAGGAGGAAGCAGTGACGCTGCTCCAGCTACTTTATTTTCTATAATACAGGAGGAAGCAGAGACGCTGCTCAGCTCCTTTATTTTCTATAATACAGGAGGAAGAAGTGACGCTGCTCCAGCTCCTTTATTTTGTATAATACAGGAGGAAGCAGTGACGCTGCTCCAGCTCCTTTATTTTCTATAATACAGGAGGAAGAAGTGACGCTGCTCCAGCTACTTTATTTTCTATAATACAGGAGGAAGCAGTGACGCTGCTCCAGCTACTTTATTTTCTATAATACAGGAGGAAGCAGAGACGCTGCTCAGCTCCTTTATTTTCTATAATACAGGAGGAAGCAGTGACGCTGCTCCAGCTCCTTTATTTTCTATAATACAGGAGGAAGCAGAGACGCTGCTAAGCTCCTTTATTTTCTATAATACAGGAGGAAGCAGTGACGCTGCTCCAGCTCCTTTATTTTCTATAATACAGGAGGAAGCAGTGAGCCTGCTCCAGCTCCTTTATTTTCTATAATACAGGAGGAAGAAGTGACGCTGCTCCAGCTACTTTATTTTCTATAATACAGGAGGAAGCAGTGACTCTGCTCCAGCTCCTTTGTTTTCTATAATACAGGAGGAAGCAGTGACGCTGCTCCAGCTCCTTTATTTTCTATAATACAGGAGGAAGCAGTGACGCTGCTCCAGCTCCTTTATTTTGTATAATACACGAGGAAGCAGTGACGCTGCTCCAGCTACTTTTTTTTCTATAATACAGGATGAAGCAGTGACGCTGCTCCAGCTACGTTATTTTCTATAATACAGGAGGAAGAAGTGACGCTGCTCCAGCTACTTTATTTTCTATAATACAGGAGGAAGCAGTGACGCTGATCCAGCTCCTTTATTTTCTATATTACAGGAGGAAACAGTGACGCTGCTCCAGCTCCTTTATTTTCTATAATAGAGTAGGAAGCAGAGACGCTGCTCCAGCTCCTTTATTTTCTCTTATACAGGAGGAAGCAGTGACGCTGCCCCAGCTCCTTTATTTTCTATAATACAGGAGGAAGCAGTGACGCTGCTCCAGCTACTTTATTTTCTATAATACAGGATGAAGCAGTGACGCTGCTCCAGCTACTTTATTTTCTATAATACAGGAGGAAGCAGTGACGCTGCTCCAGCTCCTTTATTTTCTATAATACAGGAGGAAGAAGTGACGCTGCTCCAGCTACTTTATTTTCTATAATACAGGAGGAAGCAGTGACGCTGCTCCAGCTCCTTTATTTTCTATATTACAGGAGGAAGCAGTGACGCTGCTCCAGCTCCTTTATTTTCTATAATACAGGAGGAAGCAGTGACGCTGCTCCAGCTCCTTTATTTTCTATAATGCAGGAGGAAGCAGTGACGCTGCTCCAGCTCCTTTGTTTTCTATAATACAGGAGGAAGCAGTGACGCTGCTCCAGCTCCTTTATTTTCTATAATGCAGGAGGAAGCAGTGACGCTGCTCCAGCTCCTTTATTTTCTATAATACAGGAGGAAGCAGTGACGCTGCTCCAGCTCCTTTATTTTCTATAATGCAGGAGGAGTCAGTGACGCTGCTCCAGCTCCTTTGTTTTCTATAATACAGGAGGAAGCAGTGACGCTGCTCCAGCTCCTTTATTTTCTATAAAATAGGAGGAAGCAGGGACGCTGCTTCAGTTCCTTTATTTTCTATAATACAGGAGGAAGCAGTGAGAGTTCTCCAGCTCCTTTATTTTCTATAATACAAGAGGAAGCAGGGACGCTGCTCCAGCTCCTTTATTTTCTATAATACAGGAGGAAGCAGTGAGAGTTCTCCAGCTCCTTTATTTTCTATAACACAAGAGGAAGCACGGACGCTGCTCCAGCTCCTTTATTTTCTATAATAAAGGAGGAAGCAGTGACGCTGCTCCAGCTCCTTTATTTTCTATGATTCAGGAGGATGCAGTGACGCTGCTGCAGCTCCTTTATTTTCTATAATACAGGAGGAAGCAGTGACACCGCTCCAGCTCCTTTATTTTCTATAATACAGGAGGAAGCAGTGACGCTGCTCCAGCTCCTTTATTTTCTATAATACAGGAGGAAGCAGTGACGCTGCTGCAGCTCCTTTATTTTCTATAATACAGGAGGAATCAGAGACGCTGCTCCAGCTCCTTTATTTTCTATAATACAGGAGGAAGCAGTGACGCTGCTGCAGCTCCTTTGTTTTCTATAATACAGGAGGAAGCAGAGACACTGCTCCAGCTCCTTTATTTTCTATAATACAAGAGGATGCAGTGACGCTGCTGCAGCTCCTTTATTTTCTATAATACAGGGGGAAGCAGTGACGCTGCTCCAGCTCCTTTATTTTCTATAATACAGGCGGAAGCAGTGACGCTGCTCCAGCTCCTTTATTTTCTATAATACAGGAGGAAGCAGTGACGCTGCTCCAGCTCCTTTATTTTCTATAATACAGGAGGAAGCAGTGACGCTGCTCCAGCTCCTTTATTTTCTATAATACAGGAGGATGCAGTGACGCTGCTGCAGCTCCTTTATTTTCTATAATACAGGAGGAAGCAGTGACGCTGCTCCAGCTCCGTTATTTTCTATAATACAGGAGGAAGCAGTGACGCTGCTCCAGCTCCTTTATTTTCTATAATACAGGAGGAAGCAGTGACGCTGCTCCAGCTCCTTTATTTTCTATAATACAGGAGGAAGCAGTGACGCTGCTCCAGCTCCTTTATTTTCTATAATGCAGGAGGAAGCAGTGACGCTGCTCCAGCTCCTTTGTTTTCTATAATACAGGAGGAAGCAGTGACGCTGCTCCAGCTCCTTTATTTTCTATAATGCAGGAGGAAGCAGTGACGCTGCTCCAGCTCCTTTATTTTCTATAATACAGGAGGAAGCAGTGACGCTGCTCCAGCTCCTTTATTTTCTATAATGCAGGAGGAGTCAGTGACGCTGCTCCAGCTCCTTTGTTTTCTATAATACAGGAGGAAGCAGTGACGCTGCACCAGCTCCTTTATTTTCTATAAAATAGGAGGAAGCAGGGACGCTGCTTCAGTTCCTTTATTTTCTATAATACAGGAGGAAGCAGTGAGAGTTCTCCAGCTCCTTTATTTTCTATAATACAAGAGGAAGCAGGGACGCTGCTCCAGCTCCTTTATTTTCTATAATACAGGAGGAAGCAGTGAGAGTTCTCCAGCTCCTTTATTTTCTATAACACAAGAGGAAGCACGGACGCTGCTCCATCTCCTTTATTTTCTATAATAAAGGAGGAAGCAGTGACGCTGCTCCAGCTCCTTTATTTTCTATGATTCAGGAGGATGCAGTGACGCTGCTGCAGCTCCTTTATTTTCTATAATACAGGAGGAAGCAGTGACACCGCTCCAGCTCCTTTATTTTCTATAATACAGGAGGAAGCAGTGACGCTGCTCCAGCTCCTTTATTTTCTATAATACAGGAGGAAGCAGTGACGCTGCTGCAGCTCCTTTATTTTCTATAATACAGGAGGAATCAGAGACGCTGCTCCAGCTCCTTTATTTTCTATAATACAGGAGGAAGCAGTGACGCTGCTGCAGCTCCTTTGTTTTCTATAATACAGGAGGAAGCAGAGACACTGCTCCAGCTCCTTTATTTTCTATAATACAAGAGGATGCAGTGACGCTGCTGCAGCTCCTTTATTTTCTATAATACAGGGGGAAGCAGTGACGCTGCTCCAGCTCCTTTATTTTCTATAATACAGGAGGAAGCAGTGACGCTGCTCCAGCTCCTTTATTTTCTATAATACAGGAGGAAGCAGTGACGCTGCTCCAGCTCCTTTATTTTCTATAATACAGGAGGAAGCAGTGACGCTGCTCCAGCTCCTTTATTTTCTATAATACAGGAGGATGCAGTGACGCTGCTGCAGCTCCTTTATTTTCTATAATACAGGAGGAAGCAGTGACGCTGCTCCAGCTCCGTTATTTTCTATAATACAGGAGGAAGCAGTGACGCTGCTCCAGCTCCTTTATTTTCTATAATACAGGAGGAAGCAGTGACGCTGCTCCAGCTCCTTTATTTTCTATAATACAGGAGGAAGCAGTGACGCTGCTCCAGCTCCGTTATTTTCTATAATACAGGAGGAAGCCGCGACACTGCTCCAGCTCCTTTATTTTCTCTAATACAGGAGGAAGCAGTGAAGCTGCTCCAGCTCCTTTATTTTCTGTAATACAGGAGGAAGCAGTGACGCTGCTCCAGCTCCTTTATTTTCTATAATACAGGAGGAAGCAGTGACGCTGCTCCAGCTCCTTTATTTTCTATAATACAGGAGGAAGCAGTGACGCTGCTCCAGCTCCTTTATTTTCTATAATACAGGAGGAAGCAGTGACGCTGCTGCAGCTCCTTTATTTTCTATAATACAGGAGGAAGCAGTGACGCTGCTCCAGCTCGTTTACTTTCTATAATACAGGAGGAAGCAGTGACGCTGCCCCAGCGCCGATATTTTCTATAATACAGGAGGAAGCAGAGACGCTGCTCCAGCTCCTTTATTTTCTATAACACAGGAGGAAGCAGTGACGCTGCTCCAGCTCCTTTATTTTCTATAATAAAAGAGGAAGCAGTGACGCTGCTCCAGCTCCTTTATTTTCTTTAATTCATGACAAAGTGAAGATTCTGATCCATCTCATTGTTTTTCTACATTACAGGAGGAAACAGAGGCGCTGCTCCAGCTCCTGTATTTTCTACAATATGTTACGAAACAGCGTTGCTGCTCCAGCTCCTTTATTTGGAGGAAACAATAAATGGGACTGTTCCATGCTGTACATCTCTAAGACTGTAATTAAAAGGCATCTGAATGGGATGAAGACTGGGAGTGTTTGGAGGGGTTAGGGACAAATGTTGGTAAATATAGCTAGATGAAATTTGGTTGTCTGGTCAGCAGGGACGAGCTGGAATGGAGGGTCTGTTTCTGTGCTCGGCACCTCCGAAACCCTGATGAAGGACTTTTGCCCGAAACGTCGATTTTCTTGATCCTCGGATGCTGCCTGACCTGCTGTGCTTTTCCAGCACCACTCTGATCTAAGCTCTGAAATGCACACTTTCAGATTTCCATCAACCTCATACCATGCACTTCTCATACAGGAGACTTCTCCTGCCTTCCGAAGGTACACAGAGACAACACACCAGGATGTCCCACCATATTAGGCAATGGGACCCGATGTGGGAACCTCACTGCCGATGTCAAATACATCTTGAAAGCCATGAGGCAGAGTACCCCCAGCCTCTGCCACGACAGAGCGTTGGGACAAATGCAGATTTCAACCTCACACCTTCAAGGCTGAATCTGAGCTGTGGTGGCACCTATTGTTAAAGATTTACCTGAGAATTTAGATATTTTTACGGTCGGTTTGCAAAATCTAACATGGTATTTCTAAAAGTATACAGATTGAACAGACAATACACTTTTATTTTTAAATATGTCATTTCATGGGCATCACCCTGTAATCTTTTACTATAAATTCTGAGTCGTGTGATGTTCTGCTCCACAACCACCTGATGATGGAACAGCGCTCCAAAAGCTGGTACTATCAAATAAACCTGTTGGACTATAACCTGATGTTGTGTGATTGTTTAATTTTGTCCACCCCAGCCCAACACCGGCACCTCGAAATCTTTATTACATATTGTTTACACTATGTTCAGGTCAGTTTAGCACAATGACCCTGTTCCTCTTTTTGTGAGGTTCCCTGTGTATATTAACAGAGTTAATGGGCCCCGAGAGGATGAATATATTCTCTTTGTCCTGTCAGTTTAAACAGTTGAACATATCAGTTTGAAGTCAATGGAAGAGGAGATTGTCTTTTTCTGTACAATTTCAGTGCAGAACGTTCAGCCATAAACTGTCTTTGCAAAAGTGGAGGTTGAATGCAATTCTCACTGAGCAATATTAATGCAGAAAACACAATTCCCAGTTCCTGTTATCAATTGGTGAAGGAACTGGGATGATAAAACCACTTGTGGTGTGGTGCCGTGGCTCAGTTTGTGAACTTACCCACATCATTAACAGCCCACCAAGATTTCACATCGTAGTGGTGCCTGTGTATTTTACCAAATGCATGGTTGTTTCAAAATCTCCCAAGTTAGTGTTGCTCATCAGTCAACCATGCGTCCTGTTTGAGAGTCAGCCTGTTTTGGTGATCCTGATCTGTTCCCTGGTTTAGTGCCTCCTGTGGATATTGTTTCCTCTGAACTATTAATTCAATCTGGAGTTTCCTTCCTGTGTTTGACAAGAACTTCTGCTTCGACTCCTCCTTCATTAAGCCTCGTTCATTTCCAGTTTGTTGGGAATAACGAGGTGAGCCAGGAGACATGGCAGACTCGCCGGTGAATGTTGTAGTAATGGCGCAGACACCAAGAGCTGTTCACCCTAATTCTCTGCGGTCAACATTCATTCATTCCACACCAACAGGAAATACTTCATTGCTCTCCTGTCATTGTGGTTTGCACTGTGATTGCGGTTTCTTTTCTTGTGGATTATGAAGTCTATTTAGAACTCGAAAGGATCATAATATTTGGAGGGAGGAATGACTCCTCACCTCAGGCATAAGAGCCAGACACATTATTCGGAGAATGTGAGCCCAATCCCACACATCCTACCGAGGAGGCAGAAAGCCTGTTAGCTGGTCCACTCTCAATTTGTCTCCGAATGTCAGACTTTTCAAAGATCAGAAATGGGAAATGAGGAATATGGGGCAGACCGAGAGTCCGAGAATGTGAAAGAGGGTCAGGTACATTCACAGAGAAAGAAAGAAAGATGGAGACGCATATTGAGGGAGATACTGAAAGGACCAATTCTCCAATCGACATGGCTGCTGACTGACAGAAACAAATTGGAATAAAAAGGGAACTATTGAGCACAGTCTTTCACCAGCTCCGGGCAACGGAAGGATTCTTACAGCCAACAAAGTCATTTTGAATTTTCAACATTGACGGTTATAAGCTAATGAAAGATTTTGGTAAATATCCTGACTGGGATAACTGATCATTTTACCAAAAATATAATCCAGAAATGTCGAAGTGACCTCGCTCTGCCGATATGAACCATTAACTCTGTTTCTCTCCACTGTCCTACTGAGTTTTTCTATCAAATCTTGGTTTTGGTTCAGATTTCAAACATCTGCAGTTCTTTGTTTCATGTTATTCTTAACAACGTTTGAGACAAATCCAATGACCTGACGGCTTCAGAAAATCGGTCAGAAATACTGTTAGCAAGATATCTTTGCAGAACACATCGCCCATTCCCTGACCAGGAATCCCCCTTTCCCCTTCAGAGAGTGCACCAACTCCTAACCGTGAGATTAAAAGGGAAGGAGACAGAAGCTGTCGCATTTATTCTCAATGAAACCACTTATGTTTTTCATTTTGGATCATTTTCGCTGCACATTAGTTTCTCGTTGTCTTCGAGGCTTTTCTTTTAACACAAGAGGAAAATACCATTCGGCCCATCGTGCAGTATGGCTCATCAGATAGTCATCTGTTTTCGATCCAGTGTCCAGCTTTGGCACGATACCTTGTGTGTTCTGATGTTTTCAAAGCAAAATTCAGAAAAGATTATCCCTGTGATCTTAAACGAGACACCAATGGGAGTGAGTTATTCACCGTCACACTGAAGTGAAATCCCCTCGAGCAACCCATTCACATTTTCACCCATAGAGTGAGTCACAGCCACACATGCCCGGATGTCAGGGGAGGTGGGCAGAGGTTTCGGGATTATACCAGCTCCTTGTGCTTCAGTACAGCTCTCCAACTACTGAAGACACCCCACCCCCCAACACACACACACACACACACACACGTTTCTCTGACAATAGGCAGCTTTAGGTGCAACTAAAGCCAGTTTTACAGACAATGAGAGACGTTGCGATGAGCTGGAATTGAAAATGGACAATTGCCTCACGTGCAACTTTCAAATTTGAAAACACACTGGTCCAAAGTCTGCAGCTCCTCAAAATCTGTCGCACATTGAGGTACAATACTCCCAAATTCGAGACCCACTGATCCAATCCCTGCAGTACATTGCACAAATAACAGGAAGGATTCGAACCACCAAAAGTCAGAGCCATTATCCATGATGTCAGTGTCCCAATGTCAGCCGGAGGTCCGACAGGGAGTCGATATGAAATGGAAACATGGACATTGGGGGAAACAGTATTCACAAGGTGAACAATCAGTAAAAATAATTATCGTCACTGTTTACCATCGGATGTCCCACTCCGTGAAGCAATGTCTTTCAATGCCCCAAGGAAACATATTTACCCTCAGGTACCTGCTTCAGGGTCGCCTGCGCCTCTGCTGGAAGTTGCCATCATTTTATTCACAGTCACTCCGCGATTTTTTGATTTACTCCAGTGAAATATCTTTTCATACCTTGCGTCATGCCTCTTCCAGTCAAGATCCTGAACCAATCCAGTGAGAAACCTCTGTTGATTTGAATCCCGGGATGGAGAATCAGACGAGATGAACAGCGCCTTTTATTGGTGGAACCCCTTCACTGCAACCTCACGCCTCAAAACGGGTCTCTGCCCGCGTCAACCTGTTCTGTACATTCCTGCATTACACCGACTGACCAACATCAGATTACCACTTTGAAACCCAAGGCGATAATATGAAGCGTTTGCAAAATTGAAGAGAGAAACTTTGTTGCCGAAGGTGGTTATGAAGCGAGGGACAGGCACAAGGGTGTGTACAATTCAGGTCGCTTTGGATACTGTCAGCAGTACCGGGGGCCCGTACTGAAGATGTTGCCAGGACGATTCAGTATCCACGTCAATTCTTGTTTTTTGGTTCAGATTTCCAACATCTGCATCTCTTGGTTTTCTGTTAAACTTTAAAATGGTTGGCACAAAACCGATGTTCTGGCAGCTTTGGAAAAGTGGTCAGAAATATTCTTACCACGATGTGTGTGCAGAACAAAGCACACATTCCTTGACCGGGAATAGAACCTGTGTCACGGCGGCGAGAGCGCCAAATGCTGGCTACTAGACTCCAAGGGAAGGCAGAAGGCGCCCTTACATTTATTCAGAATGAAAACACTTTTGCCTTTTCATTTCTGATCAGTCTTGCTGCAGATTAGGTCCTCCTTGCCTTCGAGCTTTCACAGAGTGGGAAGAGACCGTTCGGCCCATCGTACATTGCAGCTCATCAGGCATCCATGTATTCCAGTCCCAGTTTCTAGTTTTGGCTCAAAATGTTATGTGTCCTGATGTTTCCAGAGCAAATATCAACGCGATTCTCACTGTGAATTTAAACGACACGACAATGGGACTGAGGTTTAACATGGTCACACTGTGTTGTAACCCCCTTGAGGACCTGAACCTCATTTTCACCCACAGAGGGAGACACACAGAAACATATCCCGGGAGGAACAGATGTCTCAGGATCATACCGGCTCCTTGTGCTTCACTTCCGCTCTCTGCTCCACACAACAGCTTCTCTGACAAAGGCAGCTTTAGGTGGAACACTCGCCAGTTTGACAGGCAATGAGAGATGTGGAGCAGAGCTGGAATTTAAAATGGACAATAGACCGAAATGTAAGTTTTAAATTCGAAACCACACTGATCCAAACCATTCAGATCCTCAGAACCTGACAAAACAGGACCAGCCATACCCCTGTCTGACATTGAGCTGTAATGGACCCAAAAGCAACATTCCATTTGAATACACACTGATCCAATCCCTGCAGCTCGAAAGAACCTAAGAAAATAGCAACTGACAATATGCAATTGGCTGAACTAACACGTTACACTCGAGACATGTAGGATGTAAACCTACAATCGTCTGATTCAAAGTCAGATGTTTTATCTATTGCTTCACTAGCTGGATGCACACACACACGCTGGACACCTTTCCATATGTGATGTAAACATGGAGATCTGGGAAACAACATTCATAAGGTGATCAACCAGCAAAGATAATCCACTTTGTGTAACAGGGCCTTTCAATGGCAAAGCAAATACATTTGCCCTCAGGTGCCTGCTTCTGTGTCGCCTGTTCTTCTGCTGGACGTCTCCAGTATTTTATTCACAGTCACTCCGCTGTCTTATGCTGTACTCCACTGAAATGTACTTTCATACTTGGATTTAGTGTCACTTCCAGTCAAGATCCTGAACAAATTCAGCGAGAAACCTCTGGTCATTTCCAACATGAAATTTGGAATCAGACGATTTGAACGAAGGCTTTATTGGGGCCGCCCCATCACCGCAGATCAACGCCTCAAAACGAGCCGCTGTTAGTATCAAACTGTTCTGTACCTTCCTGCAGTAAATCAGGTTAGCACAGCTCCACTTTCTTGACATTGAAACCAGGGCGGCAATATGAATTGTTTGGAAACTTCGAGAGAGAAACATTGCTGCTGAATAATGATGACGTGAAGATCATACACAGAGTCTGGACAGATCAGGTCACAAGTGTTACTGTCAGCTTCAGTAGGGTCACTGGTTCGGAGTCTGAGTTTGTAATGCCCAGTCCGGGATACAATTCCCAGTCAGGAAATGAAGATTTATTTCTCTTCTTGTGAATTATCTTATTGAAAACCAACTCCTGTTTCCTCACAGAACACAGACCCAGACCAACCCAGTGATTGTTTGCATCTATCTAGAAGGACAATAGCAACAGATACACGAGAGAACTGTAACCACAAATCACCCATCTAGGACCACGCCTTTCTGAGTTGGAAATATCTCGCTCTCCGACAATGCTTTTGGGTCTAGATCCTGGAACTCCCTCCCGAACAGTATCATGGCTGCAACTTGAGTTCTTCCAGGGTTCTGTAAAGTAACTCAACATCTCAATCTCTGGAATAAATAGGAATGGACAGTGATTCCTCTCCCATTGAGCGTCCGACACCACGAATGAGTTTCGAACAGGGTGATTAGACTCCCTGTCGCTTGGAAACAGGCCCTTCGGCCCAACGCTGTCCCCCCAGAGAGTAACCAACCAACCAGACCCATTTCCTTTCTGGCGAATGCACCTAACATTTTTGGCAATTCAGCATGACCAATTCATCCTAAACTGCACATCTTTGGACTGCGGAAATAAGCCCATGCAGACACGGGGAGAATGTGCAAACACCATACAGACAGTTGTTGGAGGCTGGAATTGAACTTGAGACCCTAGTGCTGTGAGGCAGCAGTATTTAACACTGAGCCACCATGCGACTCCTCTGGTTTCAAGGTGGAAACCTACAAGTGATCGAGAGAAGTGATTCAGTGGAGCGGGTTGATTGAAATAAAATGAAAGGTAAAGCCGACTGGAAGGATTGAATCAGTAAGTGAGAGAGGAGCTGGTGGAGCAAGGCTCAATGTTAGACCTAAAAGATCAGCCTATACTGCCCACTGTTTGTACTGACTCACACAACACTCCTGATCCATTCACCACAATGACCCTGCTCTCTTGGGGTGATATTCCCTCGGTACATATTAACGCAGTTCATGGGCTCCAGGAGGATAAACACATCCTCTTTATCCTGTCAGTTTAATGAAGATGGAGGGATCAGTTTGAACCCAACGCAAGAAGAGATTGCCTCTTTCTGTGCATTTTCACTGGGGAGTGTTCAGCTGTGAACTATTCTTTTCTGTATAAGGGCAGACTGATTTAAATTCTCACCGAGCCACTTTAAATCCGAAACAAATTACTCTGATGGAATAGTTAATGAACTGCAGATCTGGATTTGAAGAGCAGTGTCTGCGCTGTCTCCGTGGATTAATGAGTTAAAGCGCCTGGTAATAACCAGACCAGGACGGTGTCAAATCCTGGCCTTGCATGTCCTGTATATTGAAGGTTCGTTGTTTAACCATCCCGTAAATGCCATTGTGTTGACCCACCATACCGAAATAGACGGTTCGGAATCCTTCTGGTGTTTGAGCTCAGCCCATTGGTATTTCATGTTCCCACGTCCTACCGCCTCTTGTAGTCCCATCAGTCAATGCTCTATCTTTCTAATTCAACTTTTATTCTCCCTCCTTCATTCCCACTTTGTTGGGAATAACGAGGTGAGGCAGGAGACACTGCAGATATCCCAGCAATGTTGTGGGAATGGCACACACACTGCAAGATGATACCCCTCCTTTTCTGCTGTCACCATTCATTCGTTCAATTGAAGCAAAGGCTTCACTTCAATCGTATAATTGGGGTGAAATTGTTTTTGTTTGGTGGATTATGAATTCTATTAAGAATTGTAAAAGCTCATCATATTTTGATGAAGAAATGTCACCTTACCACAGGCCTCAGTGACATAGACTCTACCCGGAGAATGTGAGGACAGTTCTACACACTCTACCCTGGGGCGGGGTAAGCCCGTTAGTAGGTCTACTCTCAAACTATCTCCGAATGTCAGACTTTTCAAAGAGCAGGAATGGAAAATAAGGGATATTGATAGACAGGGAGTGGGAGAATGTGGAAGAGAGTGAGGTGGATACACAGAGGAAATGATAGACGAGTAGAGACGCATATTGAGGGAGAGCCTGAAAATAGAAACTCTCCATTTAAAATGGGTGCTCACTGACAGAAAGGGGAATAAAAAAGAACAATTGAAGGCCAGCGTTTCCCCAGCTCAAGGCAACAGAATCAGCATTACACCCGGAAATGTCGGTTGACATTCAGAAAGTTGACATTTCTCGGCGAATATAATATTCTGATAAATATGCTGATTGGTCAGTAAAACTGACAATTACTCTGGCATTAAAACAATAAAATGCATAACTATCCTTGTTCTGTCGATCTGAAACATTAAACCTGTTTCTCTCCACAGATGCTGCCAAGTCTGCCGAGTTTCTCTGTCAATTTCCGTTTCTGATTCCGAATTCCAGCATTCGCAGTGCTTTGTTTAAAGTTACTCTGCATTAAGTATGGGACAACACTTGATCAATTGTCAGCTCCATACTTCATTCCCTACTTCGGGAAGGCTGACCCCACGATTAATGTGACGAGGAAAAGTCCACTTGCTGCAACAGTGAGAAAACTGAATCCTCACCAGGAGGCGAACAGGGAAAGCAAAAAGAAAAGGCACTGTGTGTTTTCATCATGAAACCGCTTTTGTCTTTTCGTCTGTGATCATTTTAGCTGCAGATTAGTTTCTCCCTTTCTTCCGATTTTTACAGCGTGAGAAAGACCTTTCGGCCCATCTGCAGTGCGGGTCATTGGACTTCCATCTATTCTAGTCCCAGTTCCCATGAACCTGCGTTTCTGATGTTACCAGGGCGAATCTAAATGGGATTCTCCCTGTGACCTTAAATGACACAACAATGGGACTGAAGTTGGACATGGTCACATTATATTGTAACACCGCCGAGGAACTCAACCTCATATTAACCCACAGATGGAAACAAACAGAGGTCTCAGGATTAGTCCCGTTCCATATGCTTCCCATCCGCCAGTTTCTCCGACCAGCTCACCGCAGCTGGTCAAAGAGGTCTGCAGCACAGAAAATGCCCTTCGGCGCATCAAGTCTGCACCAGTCGAAGACTGGCCCCTGACTGTTTTCATCTCCTTTTCCAACGGATGGCTCGTAGCTCCAACAAAGTTGGGATGGAATTGTTCAATTCATAGTGTCTCAACTTTCTCTGGGGATTTCTGTGTGTTGTACCCTGATAGACAGAAGGTTGTGGATTGCCACCATTCCCAACCTGTCTGAAATGTCTTTTTTCCCTTCTCCTGTGTTTTGTTTGTGAAAGATGAAGACAGGGTGTAATCTCCCTTTTAATTTGTTGACATTACTGAATCGTAACCGGTAGGATTCCAGGCTGTGAGGGTAAAGCCGAATGAATTTCAAGTCCATTGCCTTAAACACGCATCGACGATTACAGAACCACACTGTCCTCTTCATTTTCCAGGTGTCTCTCATTGTGGAGCTGAGGAAGAGTGAATCATTATCGGGTTCGTTTGAATCCAATCACTTCACAGTTTGCAAAAGCGTTAAATGTTGGTGAATGGTGGGTCGGGTTGTATCATCCTGATAGATGGAACGGACATTCATTTATAACCAAGAACAGGAATTGCAAGAGAAACTCAGCAGATCTTACAGCATCTATTCAGAGAAAACCAGAGACAACATTTCAGAACTTCATCAGAACTCGGTAATCTCCCACAGGTCCTGCCAAACCCGTTAGATTCGACAGCAGCTTCTGTTTTTGCTTCAGATTCCAAGAATGCACAGTTCCTTACATGAACCATTAAAGCAATGCAGAAACTTCTTTGTGGATCCTCACACGAAAGGGTTCCGTTTGGAGAACATTTTCCTGACCCCACTCGACACACGAAACTGTGCAGCATCCAAAACAGATGCAGCAAGAACAACCATCGCTGTCGCCCTGGGGGCTCTTGAACCGGGAACCTTTCATTGAACAGTCGAATGCGCTGAAACTTCTAACCTCACACCTTGCACGATCCTCTAAAGCAGGCTGTGACTGACTTCTCACTTCAGTCTGCCCTTCCCAGAACGTCAACTGTCCTCTATCAGTTTTACTTTGCCAGACATTCATTATGGCGACATGGGAACAGTCTGATCCCACCCACTACAGACACACCCATGTCACTGGGAACCAGCTCTCCTCCAACCGGGATCATCTCCCTTCTAGCCTCCCAGTGTCTTGTGTGGTCCCGAGTTATTTCATTGATCTAGAGTCCAGATGAGATTTGTATTCCTCATGTACAGGAACGAGAATTCTCTCAATGTCTCCGATCAGTTCATGTGGCGTCCTCTTAAAGAAGGGGAAAGTGTCTTGGCTGTTTCTGCTCAGCCCGACAGTTCACCCTTCTTCATTCTCCTCTGATTCCATTTCCCAAAGAGTTCCCGAAGATTCACAAAGCTGGAAACTGTGTTATACGGGATGCGCCTTTAACATTTGTGCACCTGCCAACTGACAATATTTTCCCAAAATCTCTTCACAATCCTCTGTCTTACACCGTGTCCAGGGATGAGAAATCCCGTTTTGTGGAGAGATTCCCGAGGCTGGTGAGTTTCTCTTTGGAGTAAAGATGGTTAACCGGCAATTTCCTGCGGCTGTTTATAATGATGGGAGTGGGAACCGTGGGCCTGGGCACTTTGACGAGCAGGACCAAGTGTTACCCCTGACCAGAGGCAGTGAACAGAGGGACTGGGATTAAAGGAATCTAATAAAAAGCAGCACTTCTGCGCAGTGCATTCACAGAATACTGCAGGAGCTCGATGGGTCGAGCAATATCTGTGAAAAGAGAAACAGAAATAACGGTTGGAGTGTGGGATATTTCTGATTAAGAACTCGAGCAGCCAACGTCTAATCAAATAACTGGCCTGGCCTTGCTGACATGGGATTTGTGAAGTTTGAGGGAGAATGTACCCGACAGGAAGTTGTTCAAGATATAGTCGGCAGGATTTGACCCTGCGTGGGGACACATCAATGGATTACTAACGCATTGCCTTAATCACTCTGACCCGAACACACTTGCGTACAAGTGGCTTAATATTTCTCCTAGAATGGAGAGTTGTAACCTGAAACACCAGTATTTGGCTTGTCCTGTCCGCAGCATGACCCCAGTATTCACTGTCACCCTCTCTTGGTTCAGAACGGAGGAGGATGCTGGGAGATCAAGTTGAATGACACACACATTGATGAGAGGTAAAGGGGATGGGAAGGATCCATTTTCATGTGCAGAGAGCTTCATAAACACAGCAGTGCACCGAGTGTCCTTGTGTTTGACTGGCACTTACACCGCCAGCTGAATTACAGCCATTGAAGTGCTCTTGAAGAAGACTCTCCAGTGTCAAATCTAATGTGTAAAATCAGCTCTAATTGGTTAATCAGATGTCAAAATACTCACAGCTGGCAGTAGAGAGTGTAGATCTACCTTCAGGGGTTCATTCTGCTCGGATTTACACCCAGGATAATATGGGACTAGAGGGTCTCATCACAGCGGAAGGGGACAAACATTGAAGACTCTGATGGGGAGGATATTCTCTCTCTGAGAGGGGAGCAAATCAGTGGAATTCTTTCCAACAGAGGGCCGTCAAGGCTAAGATAGACAGACATTTAGTCAATTCGCCATCAAGGGCCAGGGAGATAAGGCTGAGAAGGGGAGTTGAGGATTAAACAAATCAGCCCGTGATCTCATTGAAAACTCGCCGACTTGATCGGCGAAAATGCTTCCAACTGATCTAATATCTTTGCTGTCACTTGGAAGATGCTAAACCCCATTGTAAACGAAGGAAAGCCCAAAGTTAGGAAGAGATAACTGCAGTCAAACGGAGTCACAATTATTTATTGAAAGGAAAGTTTATGCAGGGGCTTTTATATTGGGCAGGATAATACTCAAAGGGAGAGTTGGTGCAGTTTCAGGATTTGTGCAGGATTGGTAAATGGGAGAAATGGTGCAGAGGAGCGGAGTCATAAATAGAGTCATACAATCATCGAGATGTACAACATGGAAACAGACACTTCACTCCAACTTGTCTCTGACTCAGTCTTAGAATTCTGGCAGTGCTCCAAAAATTGGAGAATCATTCCAAGGAACTACTAAATGGAAGGATTGAGCAAGGGCTTATCGAAATAAGAGAATTTGGAACGGGGCATCTGATATTGTCAAATTAGTGCAGTTAGAACCGAATGGGAGAGTTTCAGTTTAGCAGTAAATGGGAGAATTGGTGGAGTGTAGCACTAAATGGGAGCGTTCGGACAGCACAATACTTGATGCGGGAATGAGAGTAGTGCACCCCTAAATTAGGCGAGGGCATCAGTAAGTATGATGATTGGTGAAAGGCAATACTGAATTGGAGAACTTGTTCAGGACGTCAGTAATTGGGGGAAATGGTGCGAGGAAACACTGAATGCGGGGAGAATTGATGCGGGACATGAGTATCTGGGAGACCTGGTGCAAAGTGGAGCTAAATTAGAGAATTGGTGCATGGCGACAGTAAATGGGAGAATTAGAGTAGCGCACCCTTAAATGGTAGAATCAGCTAGGGCATCAATAAATGGGAGAATTAGTACAGGGATATGAGTAAATGGGAGATTTGGTGGAAACAATAAATGGGAGATCTGGTGCACAGTGCCGTTGCATTAGAAAATTGATGGGAGTGCCAATATATTGGAAAATTGGAGCAGAGCCTGTCTAAATTGGGGAATAGGGGCCAGGGAATCAATAAAAAGAAGAAATGTTGCAAGCATCGGTAAATTGGAGATTCAGTTCAGTGTATCACTAAATGAAAAAAAATACAGCAAGACATCCGATCGTGGAAGATGTGTATCAGGGAACAACTAAATGGAAGGAATTGATACAGGGCAACAATAATTGGAGAATTCATGCAGGTGCCATTAAGTGTGAGGACTGGGGCAGGATAACCTCAATGGGTGAGTTGGTGAAATTCCCGAATTCGTGCAGGATTGGGAAATGGGAGAATTGGTGCAGGGAAGCGGAGCAGTGATTACAGCCTTAGAGATGTACAGCACGGAAACAGACCCTTCGATCTAACTTGTCCACGCCTAAATTTAAGAATTCTGGCAGCTCTCCACGAAATTGGAGAATCATTGCAAGAAACTACTAAATGGAAAAATTGTGAAAGAGCTTATCGAAATGTGAGAATTTGCAACAGGGCATCAGACACTGGGTGAATTAGTGCAATTCAGCACTAAATGGGTGAGTTATGCTGTGTTGCACTAAATGGGAGAATTGGGGCAGGGAGATTTAGAGTAGCGCACCCCTAAATTGGGCGAGAGCATCAGTCAGTATGAGGAATGGGGTAAGGCAACACTGAGTGGAGAACTTGTTCAGGACATCAGTAATTGGGGGAAATGGTGCTAAGCAACACTGAATTGGAGAATTGATGTGGGGTATCAGTAAATGATAGACCTGTTGCAGGGTGCTGATTACTTTGAGAATTGGAGCAAATGGGAGGACACGGGCAGTGAATCAGTAAATAGGGCAAATGTTGCAAAGGATGAGTGGTCCAGAATCAAGACAGTGCACCACAAATTGGGGGAGTTGGTGCAGTTCACCACGAAAGGGGGGATATTTGCAGTTTGGGGAATTTGGAGATATGATGCAGGGATTGCCAAGATTAAAGAATTCTGTCAGACGTTTATTAAATGGGAGAATTGTTGCATGGAAATACTGAATGGAAGACCTGGTGCACAGTGGAGCTCAATTACAGAATGGGTGTATGGCAACAGGAAATGGGAGAATAAGGGTAGCGCACCCTTAAATGGTAAAATCGGGGTCGGGCATCAGTAAGGAGAAGAGGTAGTACAGGAGTATGAGTCAATTCGAGATTTGGTGGGTTTCAATAAATGGGAGATTCGGTGCACAGTGCCATTACATTGGAAAATTGGTGGGAGTGTCTGTATATTAGAAAATTGGAGCAGAACATGTCTAAATTGGGGAATAGGGGCCAGGGAATCAAGAAACAGAAATGTTGCAAGCATCAGTAAATTGGAGAGTCAGGTCAGTGCACCACGAAATGAACAAATATAATCAGCAGGGCATCTGTACGTTGAAAATGTGTATCAGGGAACAACTAAATGGAAGAAATTGATGCAGAGCAACAATAATTGGAGAATTCATGCAGGTGCCGTTAAATTCTAAGTGGGAGGACTGAGGCAGGATAACCTCAATGGGAGAGTGGGGGAAATTCCCAAATGAGTGCAGGATTGGTAAATGGGAGAATTGGTGTAGGGAAGCGGAGCACTAATTACAGCCTTAGAGATGTACCGGAAACAGATTCCTCAGTCCAACCTGTCCACGCCCAACTTTAACAATTCTGTAAGCTCTACACTAAATTGGAGAATCATTGCAATAAAATACTAATTGGATAAATTTCAAAAGGGCTTATCGAAATGTGAGAATTTTCAACAGGATCAGGTGAATTAGTGCAGTTCAGTGCTAATTGGGTGAGCTATGCTATGCTGTGTTGCAACTACATGGGAGAATTGGGGCAGGACAATACCTTTTGGGAGATTTAGAGTAGGGCACCCCTAAATTGGGTGAGGGCATCAGTCAGGATGGGGATTGGTGTAAGGCAACACTGAGTGGAGAACTTGTTCAGGACATCAGTAATTGGGGGAAATGGTGCTAAGCAACACTGAATTGGAGAATTGGTGTGGGGTATCAGTAACTGAAAGACCTGGTACAGGGTGCTAATAACTTTGAGAATTGGAGCAACTGGGAGACCCCGGGCAGTGAATCAGGAAATAGGACAAATGTTGCAAAGTATTAATGATCAAGATTCAATACCACGAAATGGGGGAGTTGGTGCAGTTCACCACGAAAGGGAAGATATGTGAAGGTTCGGTAATGTGGAGATTTGATGCAGGGATTTCCAAGATTACAGAATTCTGGCAGCAGACTACTAAATGGGAGATTTGTTGCAGGGAAATACTGAATGGAAGACCTGGTGCACAGTGGAGCTCAATTAGAGAATGGGTGCAAGGCACCAGGAAATGGGAGAATTAGAGTAGCGCACCCTTAATTGGTCGAATCGGGGTCGGGCATCAGTAAATTAGGGAATTAGTACAGGGATATGAGTAAAATGGAGATTTGATGGAAAAACTAAATGAGAGATTCAGTGCAGAGTGCCATTCCATCAGAATATTGGTGAGAGTGCCAACATATTTTCTATAATACAAGAGTAGAGATGCTGCTATAGCTCCTTTATTTTCTAAAACACAGGAGGAAGCAGTGACGCTGCTCCAGCTCCTTTATTTTCTATAATACAGGAGGAAGCGGTGACGATGCTCCACCTCCTTTATTTTCTATAATACAGGAGGAAGCAGAGACGCTGCTCCAGCTCCTTTATTTTCTATAATACAGGAGGAAACCGAGACGCTGCTCCAGCTCCTTTATTTTCTATAATACAGGAGGAAGCAGTGACGCTGCTCCAGCTCCTTTATTTTCTAAAACACAGGAGGAAGCAGTGACGCTGCTCCAGCTCCTTTATTTTCTATAATACAGGAGGAAGCAGTGACGCTGCTCCAGCTCCTTTATTTTCTATAATACAGGAGGAAACCGAGACGCTGCTCCAGCTCCTTTATTTTCTATAATACAGGAGGAAGCAGTGACGCTGCTCCAACTCCTTTATTTTCTATAATACAGGAGGAAGCAGTGACCCAGCTCCAGCTCCTTTTGTCCTGAACAAGTTCTCCACTCACTGCTGCCTTACACCAATCCTCATACTGACTGATGCCGTTGGCCAATTTAGGGGTGCCCTCCTGTAAATCTCTGAAAAGGTATTGTCCAACCCCAATTCTCCCATTTCGTGCAATACAGCGTAACTCACCCATTTAGCACTGAACTGCACTAATTTACCCATTATCTGTTGCAATGAATCACATTTCGAGAAGCCCTTTCCCAATTTTTTCCATTTCGTAGTTCCTTGCAATAATTCTCCAATTTAGTGGAGAGCTAAATTCAGAATTCTTAAATTTAGGTGTGGACAAGTTGGAATGAAGGTTCTGTTTCCGCGCTGTACATCTCTAAGGCTTTCATTCGTGCTCCGCTTCCCTGCACCAATTCTCCCATTTCCCAATCCTGCACTAATTCGGGAATTTCACCAACTCTCCCACTGAGGTTATCCTGTCCCAGTCCTCCCACTTAGAATTTAATGGCACCTGCATGAATTCTCCAATTATTGTTGCCCTACATCAATTCCTTCCATTTAGTTGTTCCCTGATACACATCTTCCACGTACGGGTGCCCTGCTGAATTTGTTCTTCATTTCGTGATGCTCTGAACTGAATCTCCAATTTACCGATGCTTGTGACATTTCTTCTTTTTATTGAATCCCTGACCCCTATCCCCCAATTTAGACATGCTCTGCTCCAATTTTCCAATATATGGGCACTCCCATCAATTTTCTAATGTAACGGCACTGTGCACCAATCTCCCATTTATTGATTCCACCAAATCCCCCATTTATTCCTATCCCTGTACTAATTCTCCCGTTGACTGTTGCCATGCACCAATTCTCTAATTTAGCTCCTCTGTGCAACAGGTCTCTCGTTTGCTGTTGGCCCGCACCAATTCTCCAATTCAGTGTTGCTTAGCACCTTTTCCCCAATTACTAATGTCCTGAATTCGTTCTCCATTCAGTTTTGTCTTACACCAATCCTCATAGTGACTGATGCCCTCACCCAATTTAGGGGTGCACTACTCTCATTCCCGCATCAAGTATTCTCCTGCCGCAATTTTCCCATTTGGTGCTAACTGCATTAGTTCTCCAGCTATCAGATGTCCTTTTCCAAATTCGCTTATTTTGATAAGCCCTTTCCCAATTCTTCCATTTAGTAGTTCCTTGGAATGATTCTCCACTTTCGTGGAGTGCTGCCAGAATTCTAAAATTGAGACATAAATAAGTTGTGCTGAAGTGTCTGTTTCCATGTTGTACACCTCTATGACTGTATGACTCTACTTATGGCTCCACTGTTCGAAATCTTTTCTCTCATTTACCAATCCTGCACAAATTCTGAAACTGCACCAACTCTCCCGTTGTTATTATTGTTGTTCTGCTCAATTTAAAGACACCTGCATGAGTTCTCCAATTATTGTTGCCCTGCATCAATTCCTTCAATTTAATTGATCCCTGAAACACTTCTTCCACGTACGGGTGCCCTGCTGAATTGTTTTCATTTAGTGATGCACTGAACTGAATCACCAATTTACCGATGCTTGCAACATTTCTTTTTATTGATTCCCTGGCCCCGATTCACCCATTTAGAAATGCTTTGCTTGAATTTTCAAATATATTGACACTCACACCAGTTCCCAATGTAATGGCCCTGTGCACCAGATCTCCCATTTATTGATTCCCACCAAATCACCCAGTTACTCATATCCCTGTCCTAATTCTCCCACTTACTGATGCCCGAGCCCGATTCCACCATTTAAGGGTGCGCTACCCTAATTCTCCCATTTCCTGTTGCCATACACCCATTCTGTAATTGAGCTCCACTATGCACCAGGTCTTCCATTCAGTATTTCCCTGCAACAATTCTCCCATTTAGCAGTCTGCTGCCAGGATTCTCTAACCTTGGAGATCCCTGCATCAAATTTCCAAATTAATGAACCTACACATATCTTAAACTGCACCAATGTTCCCATTTCGTGAATCTCTCCCACTAATCCTTTTGAAACACTTGCCCTATTTTCTGATTCACTGCCCGTGTTCTCCCAGTTGCTCCAATTCTCGAAGTTATCAGCACCCTGAACCAGGTCTCTTATTTACTGATACCCCACACCAATTCTCCAATTCAGTGTTGCTTAGCACCATTTCCCCCAATTACTGATCTCCTGAATGAGTTCTCCACTCAATGTTGCCTTACACCAATCCTCATACTGACTGATGCCCTCGCCTAATTTAGGGTTGCCCTACTCTAAATCTCCCAAAATGAATTGTCCTGTCCCAAATCTCCCATTTAGTGCAGCACAGCATAACTCACCCATTTAGTGCTGAACTGCATTAGTTTTCCCATTATCTGATGCCCTGTCAGAAATTCTCACATTTCGATAAGCCCTTTCCCAATTTTTCCATTTCATAGTTCCTTGCAATGATTCTCCAACTTAGTGGAGCGCTGCCAAAATTCTTAAATTTAGGCGTCGACAGGTTGGACTGAGGGATCTGTTTCCGTGCTGTACATCTCTAGTGCTCCGTTTCCCTGCACCAATTCTCCCATTTACCAATCCTGCACTAATTCTGGAATTTCACCAACTCACCCATTGAGGTTATCCTGCCCCAGTCCTCCCACTTAGAATTTAATGGCACCTGCATGAATTCTCCAATTATTGATGCCCTACATCAATTCCTTCCATTTAGTTGTTCCCTGAAACGCTTCTTCCATGGACGGGTGCCCTGCTGAATTGTTTTCATTTAGTGATGCACTGAACTGAATCCCCAATTTACCAATGCTTTCAACATTTTCTTCTTTTTATCAATTCCCTGGCCCCTATTACCCAAGTTAGCCATGCTCTGCTCCAATTTTCCAATAAATTAGCACTCCCCCCAATTTCCTCATGTAATGGCCCTGTGCACCATATTTCCCATTTATTGTTTCCCCCAAATCTCCCATTTACTCATATCCCTGTACTAATTCTTCCATTTACTGATCCCCGAGCCTGATTCTACCATTTAAGGGTGCGCTACTCTAATTCCCCCATTTACTGTTTCCATGCACCAATTCTCTAATTTAGCTCCACTGTGCACCAGGTCTCTCATTTACTGATACCAATTCAGTGTTGCTGAGCACCATTTCCCCCAATTACTGATGTCCAGAACAAGATCTCCATTCAGTTTTGCCTTAAACTAATCCTCAAATTGACTGATGCCCTCACCCAATTTAGGGGTGCCTTACTCTAAATCTTCCAAAATGTATTGTCCTCCCCCAATTATCCCATTCCGTGCAACACAGTATAACTCACCCATTTAGTACTGCACTGCACTAGTTCTCCTATTATGAGGCCCTGTGGCAAATTCTTATATTTCGTTAAACTCTTTTCCAATTGTTTCCACTTAGTAGTTCTTTCCAATGATTCTCCAATTTAGTGGAGAGCTGCTAGAATTCTTAAATTTAGGTGTGGACAAGTTGGACTGAAGGGTCTGTTTCCGTGATGTACATCTCTACGGCTCGAATTAGTGCTCCACTTGCAACATGTCTTCTTTTTAGTGATTCCCTGGCCCCTATTCCCCAATTTAGACATGCTCTGCTCCACGTTTCTAATATATTGACACTCACACCAGTTTTCCAGTGTAATGGCACTGTGTACCGAATCTCCCATTTACGGATTCCCACCAAATCTCCCATTTACTCATATCCCTGTACTAATCCTTCCATTTACTGGTGCCCTAGCTGATTCTACCATTTAAGGGTGCGCTACTCTAATTCTCCCATTTCCTGGTGCCACACACCCATTCTGTAATTGAGCTCCACTGTGCACCAGGTCTTCCATTCAGTATTTCCCTGCAACAATTCTCCCATTTAGTCGTCCGTTGCCAGAATTCTCTAATCTTGTGATCCCTGCATCAGATCTCCAAATTACCGATCCTACACATATCTTCCCTTTCGTGGTGAACTGCACCAACTCCCCCATTTTGTGGTGCACTGTATTGAATCTGGACCACTAATCCTTTGCAACATTTGTCCTATTTACTGTTTCACTGCCCGTGTTCTCCCATTTGCTCCAATTCTTGAAGTTATCAGCACCCTGCACCAGGTCTTTCATTTACTGGTACCCCACACCAATTCTCCAATTCCGTGTTACTTAGCACCATTTCCCCCAGTTACTGATATCCTGAACAAGTTCTCCACTCAGTTTTGCCCTGCACCAATCCTCATACTGACTGATGCTCTCGCCCAATTTAGGGGTGCGCTACTCTAAATCTCCCTGCCCCAATTCTCCCTTTGAGTGCAACACAGCATAATTCACCCATTTAGCACTGAAGTGCACTAATTCACCCATTATCTGTTGCAATGACTCACATTTCGATAAGCCCTTTCCCATTTTTTTCCATTTAATAGTTCCTTGCAATGATTCTCCAATTTAGTGGATCGCTGCCAGAATTCTTAAATTTAGGTGTGGACAGATTGGACTGAGGGATCTGTTTCCGTGCTGTGCATCTCTCAGACTGTAATCACTGCTCCGCTTCCCTGCACCAATTCTCCCATTTACCAATCCTGCACTAATTCGGGAATTTCACCAACTCACCCATTGAGGTTATCCTGCCCCAGTCCTCCCACTTAGAGCCACCCGTGGCTCTGGTTCCGGTGGGACTCCAACCAATGACTGGACCGAGAGTACAGTTTAGGTACAGCGCCTTCGACCACCCTTTCACGCTGCCTCAGAAAACCCCACAACCTCGTTTTTCGCGACTCGTGTTTCAGAATCTCCTCACTTCAGGGACTTTAGCCCACGGACATTCAATGACAATAACTTTCAGTGGAGCTTCGGGGCTGAGGGATGGCCTTACAGAAATTTATATAATTATGAGGGAGACGGAGAGAGTAAATAGACAATAGTTTATTCACAAGGCAGGGAAGTTCAAAACTGAAGAGCACAGGTTTAAGGTGAGAGTGGTAACATTTAAAAGGGATCTGAGGGACACTTGTTTTACACACAGGAAGTTTTGCGTGTTTGGAATGAATTGTCAGATTTAATGGTGGAGTTCGGTACACACAACATTTCAAAGGCATCTGGATCGGGTGAAGAGGATAAAGGACAATTTGGCAAATAGGGCGGAGATGAATTACGAATATCAGGTCAGCAGGGGCGAGTTGGATCAGAGGGTCTGTCTACCTGCTCAGTGGTGAACAGTAGTTAGAATATGTTATTGATGGGAATGCAGGGCACTCATCACTCGGTCAGCGCGTTGGGCTAGTTTTCTGGAAGGTGGTTGGTTCCAAACCAGTAACAGGTCAAGGTTTTCCGGACTATGGCTGCCAGTGACTATTCCTCTAGACACATTCCCAAGTTCTCAGCGAAATATTTTGGCTGCGGAAAATACATCAAAAATCGTATGACTCCCTCAGCTCTCCAGCGAATCTAAAAACTGACAACTGTTAACGTTGAACAGAGGCAGAACTGACTCGGAGAAGCGATATTCAGACACACCGAAGCACGAATGTTGTCTGTGAGGCAGTATGAGACGTCTGGGTCATGAACTGCTCAAACAAATGGCAAGGAGGCAATTCCAAACGGGAATTTCAACGGACTGGCGCCTGAGAGAGTGCACCACCCCTTCCTGGAAAGTAATTAAGTGACATAAAACAGAACAGACTAACACTGACCCATGGAAAGTGAAGATTAACAATTACAATCTCGATGAGATTGGGTTAACAATGGGCTGGTGTATCTATCGGATTGAGAGGGCCAATCACGAGCCTTCCTCACCAGGACAGGAATGAAGGGAATGAGAGAAATGTGATCAAGTTTCACATCGTGAGTGCCCTCCTTTTCGCCACAAAAAAGCGGCGAGCGGATTCAATGTAAAATCTGATTTCACAACAGCCCGGAAATAACTATCACCATTCACTTCCAGAGAAAACGGGGAACATCGCAAATTGTCTGGAATATGAAAACCTGGCGCAGCCAGTTTGGGTCCCGGATTAGGCTGGGGGTCTTCCGAGCTGGATGTGAATGTGATACCCACAGCAGTTGGGGAACACAGTGTGCACACTGACAGGTTGGTTGCTTTATGATATGCCACGTCACAGCGTGGTTTAGAAGAAATGACTACGGTTTATTGTGTTCAACATCAACACAGCTCATCCCTGCCAAAGGTTACCAGACTAATCCGTTAGCACAAGGGGCAGCGCAAGGATCCAAACCCAAGCCTGCTTGAGAAGTGGAACCTGAAAGCAGTGTCTCAGATTGTTCAGCCACACTAGCACACAGGCAACAACCGGAAAGCCAAGAGCTGATGATACCCTGCAGCATATTCACAGCAACTGCACCAGTTCTGCAGTATACTCTGAGGAAAGGAATTCCTCCATCTGAAATAAAAACTGATTTAGCACTGAAATCTGAGAATGGTAAAACAGGTAGCGAGGTTATTCAAAACGCGGGACCAGTAAGAGTTGTAACTTTCCTTGTCTTGGTCCTTAACCGTACATTGTCCAGCAGAGCCCTGAGAAACTGCCAGCTGGCTGCCAGCTGAGTTACAAACCTGTGTGGGAAGCGAGGAGATGTGGCTCACTTATTGTTAGTAAATCAAACAGTTCTTCCTTCGAGACGGACAAAAATCAGTTTCTGCACATATTCAGGGAAGGTCAAAGGCGATCTGAGATGTCAAATAGGTGCTCACTGTACATGATTGGTCTTTGTTCTCGGTATGGAAAGCTCTCCCTCTTTAGTCACATTCATGTCTCCTGTCAATGATTGAATCAGACACAAGGTGTTTCACCTGGGCTGCACTTGACTTGGATTCGTCTCCCTCCCTGTTCATACTTTCCTGAAACTCTGTGATATCAGGAAAACTAAATGGATACAATGTCGTTCGGCAGCCTGTCTGTCAGTTCCTCAATTTCAGTTACAACATGGATTCAGTTTCAGGCCACACGGTAATATTAGTGACTGTATGAGAGCATGAGTCAAGGAGTTCATCTGAGGTGTGAATCTTTTCCTTCCTGTTGTTGACTGAAGGAGCGGTAACCATACCTTCTCCTTGGAAACTCCAATATGTGAACTGCTCCAAACCATGACTGAGGTTTTCTGGTTTTGGGTTCCCGCAGGTTTAGAAATGCTCGGGTCTAAATGAGGCGTTTCCGAGCCGACTTTGGGATACATTAGACAGAGATGACATCAGGTAACCAGTGTTCGCTGTGGGATGAGCAAATGGGTCCTTTCCCTGTCACTGAACCAGGCTGTCTTCAGATGGAAAACAAATGCGATAGTTTTGGTGCAGAAAGGATCAGTGCCGATTACTGTACCTTTAAACTGGGCGGTGGGAGAAGATCTCCAATCGACACATGTCGTCGACCCGGGAGGCCTATGGTGTATTATCGTTCATTAGCAGAGGGATTGAATTCAAGAGTCATGAAGTGATGTTGCAGCTGTACAGGACTGTGGTTAGGCCACAGTTGGAGTACTGTGTGCAGTTCTGGTCGCCTCACTTTAGGAAAGATGTGGAGGCTTTGGAGAGGGTGCAGAGAAGATTTACCAGGATGTTGCCTGGAATGGAGAATAGGTCGTACGAGGATAGGTTGAGAGTTCTCGGCCTTTTCTCGTTGGAACGGTGAAGGATGAGGGGTGACTTGATAGAGGTTTATAAGATGATCAGGGGAATAGATAGAGTAGACAGTCAGAAACTTTTCCCCCGGATACAACAGAGTGTTACAAGGGGACATAAATTTAAGGTGAAGGGTGGAAGGTATAGGGGAGATGTCAGGGGTGGGTTCTTTACCCAGAGAGTGGTGGGGGCATGGAATGGGCTGCCCGTGGGAGTGGTAGAGTCAGAATCATTAGCGACCTTTAAGCGGCATTTGGATAGGTACATGGATGGGTGCTTAATCTAGGATAGGCGTTTGGAACAACATCGTGGGCTGAAGGGCCTGTTCTGTGCTGTATTGTTCTATATTCTATGTTCTATAGACCCTAACACCTGGTTTAATCCGGCCTATCCCACATTCTCAAACACCGTATTCCTGACCCTAACCCATGGATTAATCTGGCTCATTCCACGCTCTCAGACAATGTATTCCAGACCCTCAACCCTGGGTTGACCTGGCCTATCCCACTCTCTCAGGCATTGTGTTCCAGAATCTAACCCCTGGATTAATCCAGCCTCCCCCACACTCTCAGGCACTGTGTTCCAGACCCTAACCACTGGATTAATCTGGCCTATCCCACTCTCTCAGGCACTGTGTTCCAGACCATAACCCCTGGATTAATCCGGCCTATCCTAAACTCTCAGGCACTTTGTTCCAGACTCTAATCCCTGGATTAGTCCTGACTATCCCACACTCCTAGGCACTGTGTTCCAGACACTCACCCCTGGATTATTCTGGTTTATTCAATCTCTCAGGAACTGTGTTCCAATCCCTAAACTCTGGATGGACTCGGTCTGCCAAGCACTCTCAGACACTCTGTTCCAGACCCTAACCTCTCGATTAATCTGGCCTTTTGGCGGCACGGTGGCACAGTGGTTAGCACTGCTGCCTCACAGCGCCAGAGACCCGGGTTCAATTCCCACCTCAGGCGACTGACTGTGTGGAGTTTGCACATTCTTCCCGTGTCTGCGTGGGTTTCCTCCGGGTGCTCCGGTTTCCTCCCACAGTCCAAAGATGTGCAGGGCAGGTGAATTGGCCATGCTAAATTGCCCGTAGTGTTAGGTAAGGGGTAGATGTAGGGTTATGGGTGGGTTGCGCTTCGGCGGGGCGGTGTGCACTTGTTGGGCCGAAGGGCCTGTTTCCACACTGAAATGTAGTGTAATGTAATCTAATCTAATCCCACACACTCAGGCACTGGGTCCAGACCCTAACCCCTGGATTACTCCAGCCTAACCCACATTCTCAGACCTTGTGTTCCAGACCCTAAACCCTGGATTAATCCGGCCTATCCCACTCTCTCAGACACTGTGTGCAAGACCCTAACCCCTGTATTAATCCGGCCTATCATTCACTCTCAGACACTGTGTTCCAGACAATAACGCCTTGATTATTCAGGCCTATCCCACACTCTCAGACACCGTGTTCCAGAGCCTAACCCCTGGATTAATCCGGCCTAACCCACATTCTCAGACACTGTGTTCCAGATCCTAACCCCTGGATTAATCCCGCCTATCCCACTCTCTCAGGCACTGTCTTCCAGAGCCTAAATCCCTGGATTAATCCCGCCTATCCCACACTCTCAGGCACTGTGTGCCAGACCCTAACCCCTGGATTAATCCAGCCTCCCCCACACTCTCAGGCAGTGTGTTCCTGATCTTTGAAAGTTGCC
This sequence comes from Chiloscyllium punctatum, assembly GCF_047496795.1. Taxonomy (NCBI): domain Eukaryota; kingdom Metazoa; phylum Chordata; class Chondrichthyes; order Orectolobiformes; family Hemiscylliidae; genus Chiloscyllium; species Chiloscyllium punctatum. The sequence goes on from NC_092742.1 coordinate 112,133,522, forward strand.
ACTCAGGTGGATAGAGTTTGTAAGAAGGCCTATGGTGTATTATCGTTCATTAGCAGAGGGATTGAATTCAAGTGTCGTGAAGTGATGTTGCAGCTGTACAGGACTGTGGTTAGGCCACATTTGGAGTACTGTGTGCAGTTCTGGTCGCCTCACTTAAGGAAAGATGTGGAAGCTTTGGAAAGGGTGCAGTGAAGATTTACCAGGAAGTTGCCTGGAATGGAGAATAGGTCGTACGAGGATAGGTTGAGAGTTCTCGGCCTTTTCTCGTTGGAACGGTGAAGGATGAGGGGTGACTTGATAGAGGTTTATAAGATGATCAGGGGAATAGATAGAGTAGACAGTCAGAAACTTTTTCCCCGGATACAACAGAGTGTTACAAGGGGACATAAATTTAAGGTGAAGGGTGGAAGGTATAGGGGAGATGTCAGGGGTGGGATCTTTACCCAGAGAGTGGTGGGGGCATGGAATGTGCTGCCCGTGGGACCTTGAAGCGGCATTTGGATAGGTACATGGATGGGTGCTTAATCTAGGATAGGCATTCGGAACAACATCGTGGGCCGAAGGGCCTGTTCTGTGCTGTATTGTTCTATGTTCTATAGACCCTAACACCTGGATTAATCTGGCCTATCCCACATTCTCAGACACCGTGTTCCAGAGCCTAACCCCTAGATTAAACCGGCCTAACCCACATTCTCAGGCACGGTATTCCAGACCCTAATCCATGGATTAATCTGGCCTATTCCACGCTCTCAGACGCTCTGTTTTAGACCCTAACCCCTGGATTAATCCAGCCTATCCCACTCTCTCAGACAATGTATTCCAGACCCTCAACTCTGGGTTGACCTGGCCTATCCCACTCTCACAGGCACTGTATTCCAGAATCTAACCCCTAGAATAATCCAGCCTCCCCCACACTCTCAGGCACTGTGTTCCAGACCATAACCCCTGGATTAATCCAGCCTATCCCAAACTCTCAGGCACTTTGTTCCAGACTCTAATCCCTGGATTAGTCCAGACTATCCCACACTCCTACGCACTGTTCCAGACACTACCCCCTGTATATTCCGGCCTATCCCAATCTCTCAGGAAATGTGTTCCAGACCCTAATCTCTGGATTAATCTGTCCTATCCCACACACTCAGGCACTGGGTCCAGACCCTAACCACTGGATTAATCGAGTTTCTCAACACTCTCAGAGACTGTGTTCCAGACATTAACCCCTGGATTAATCCGGCCTATCCCACACTCTCATGTACAGTTTTCCTGAGCCTATCCTCTGGATTAATCCGGTCTGTCCAACTCTGTCAGGCACTGTGTTCCAGACCCTAACCCCTGGATAAATCCGGCCTCCTGCACACTCTCAGGCACTGTGTTCCAGACCCTAACCCCTAGATTAATCCGGCCTATCCCACACATCTCAGGCACTGTGTTCAAGACCCTAACACCTGGATTAATCCGGCCTATCCCACACACTCAGGCACTGGGTCCAGACCCTAACCCCTGGATTAATCCGGCCTCCCAACACTCTCAGAGACTGTGTTCCAGACACAAACCCCTGCATTGAACCGACCACCACTATACTCTCAGGCACTGTGTTCCAGACATAATCACTGGATGAATCCGGCCTATCCCACATTCTCAGGCACTGTTTTCCAGACTCTAATCCCTGGATTAATCCGGACTATCCCACACTCTCAGACACTGTGTTTAAGACCCTAACACCTGAATTAATTCGGCCTACAGCACACTCTCAGGCACTGTGTTCCAGAGCCTAACCCCTGGATTAATCCGGCCTAACCCACATTCTCAGATACTGTATTCTAGACCCTAACCCCTGGATAAATCCGGCCTCCTGCACATTCTCAGGCACTGTGTTCCAGACCCTAACCCCTAGATTAATCCGGCCTATCCTACACTCTCAGGTACTCGGTTGCAGAACCTAACCCCTGGATTAATCCAGCCTATCCCACTCTCTCAGACAATGTATTCCAGACCCTAAACCCTGGATTGACCTGACCTATCCCACTCTCTCAGGCATTGTATTCCAGAATCTAACCCCTGGAATAATTCAGCCTCCCCCACACTCTCAGGCTCTGTATTCCAGAATCTAACCACTGGATTAAAACGGCCTAACCCACACTCTCAGGCATTGTATTCCAGACACTAACCCCTGGATTAATCCAGCCTCCCCCACACTCTCAGCCAATGTATTCCAAACCCTAACCCCTGGATTAATCCGGCCTCCCCCACACTCTCAGGCACTGTGTTCCAAGCACTAACCCCTGGATTAATCCAGCCTCCCAAAATTTTCGAGACTGTGTTCCAGACACTAACCCCAGCATTTAACCGACCACCACCACACTCTCAGGCACTGTGTTCCAGACTCTAATCCCTCGATTAATCCGGCCTATCCCACACTCTCAGGCACTGTGTTCCAGACTCTAATCCCTGGATTAATCCGGCCTATCCCACACTCTCAGGCACTGTGTTCCAGAGCCTAAACCCTGGATTAATCCGGCCTATCCCACACTCTCAGTCACTGTGTTCCAGACTCTAATCCCTGGATTAATCCGGCCTATCCCACACTCTCAGGCACTGTGTTCCAGAGCCTAACCCCTGGATTAATCCGGCCTATCCCACTCTTTCAGGCACTGTATTCCAGACCCTGACTCTTGGATAAACCCGGTCTAGCCTACACTCTCAGGCACGGTGTTCCAATCCCTAACCCCTGGATTAATCCAGCCTAACCCACATTCTCAGACACTGTGTTCCAGACCCTAACCCAAGGATTTCTCCGGCCTATCCCACACTCTCAGGTACTCGGTTGCAGACCCTAACCCCTGGATTAATCCAGCCTATCCCACTCTCTCAGACAATGTATTCCACACCCTCAACCCTGGATTGACCTGGCCTATCCCACTCTCTCAGACACTGTTTTCCTGACCCTGACCTTTGGATTAACCCGGCCTAGCCCACACTCTCAGGCACTTTGTTCCAATCCCTAACCACTGCATTAATCTGGCCTATCCCACATTCTCAGACACCCTGTTCCAGACCCTAACCCCTGGATTAATCCGGCCTATCCCACACTCTCAGGCACTCAGTTTCAGACCCTAACCACTGGATTAATCCGGCCTATCCCACTCTCTCAGACAATGTATTCCAGACCCTCAACCCTGGGTTGACCTGGCCTACCCCACTCTCTCAGGCACTGTGTTCCAGACCATAACCCCTGGATTAATCCAGCCTATCCCAAACTCTCAGGCACTTTCTTCCAGACTCTAATCACTGGATTAGTCCAGACTATCCCACACTCCTAGGCACTGTGTTCCAGACCCTAACCCCTGGATTAATCCAGCCTATCCCACTCTCTCAGACAATGTATTCCAGACCCTCAACCCTGGGTTGACCTGGCCTATCCCACTCTCTCAGGCTCTGTATTCCAGAATCTAACCACTGGATTAAAACGGCCTAACCCACACTCTCCGGCATTGTATTCCAGACCCTAACCCCTGGATTAATCCGGCCTCCCCCACACTCTCAGGCACTGTGTTCCAAGCACTAACCCCTGGATTAATCCAGCCTCCCAACATTTTCAAGACTGTGTTCCAGACACTAACCCCAGCATTTAACCGACCACCACCATACTCTCAGACACTCTGTTCCAGAGCCTAACCCCTGGATTAATCCGGCCTATCCCACATTCTCAGATATCGCATTCCAGAACCTAACCCCTGGATAAATCCGGCCTATCCCACTATCTCAGGCACTGTGTTCCAGACCATAAACCCTGGATTGACCTGGCCTATCCCACACACTGAGGCACGGAGTCCAGACCCTAACCCCTGGATTATTCCCACCTCTCCCACACTCTCACGTACTGTTTTCCTGACCCTATCCTCTGGATTAATCCGGTCTGTCCAACTCTGTCAGGCGCTGTATTCCAGACCCTAACCCCTGGATTAATCCAGCCTGTCCCACTCTCTCAGACAATGTATTCCAGACCCTCAACCCTGGGTTGACCTGTCCTGCCCCACACTCTCAGGCACTGTATTCTAGACCCTAACCCCTGGATTAATCTGGCCTATCCCACTCTCTCGGACAATGTATTCAAGACCCTCAACCCTGGATTTATCCTACCATACTCCGCACTGTCAGGCACTGCGTTCCTTACACTAACCCCTGGATTGACCCGGCCTATCCCACACGCTCAGGCACTGTGTTCCAGACTCTAATCCCTGGATTAATCCAGACTATCCCACACTCCAAGGCACTGCGTTCCTTACACTAACCCCTGGATTAATCCGGCCTATCCCAAACTCTCAGGAACTGTGTTCCAGACCCTAACCCCTGGATTGACTCGGTCTCCCGAACACTCTCAGACACTGTGTTACAGACCCTAACACCTGGATTATTCCCAACTCTCCCACACTCTCATGTACTGTGTTCCAGACCCTAACCTATGGATTAATCCGGCCTATCCCACACTCTCACGTACTGTTTTCCTGACCCTATCCTCTGGATTAATCCGGTCTGTCCAACTCTCTCAGGCACTGTATTTCAGACCCTAACCCCTGGATTAAAACGGCCAAACCCACACTCTCAGGCACTGTGTTCCAGACCCTAACCCCTGGATTAATACGGCCAATCCCACACTCTCAGGCACTGTGTTCCAGACCCTAACCCCTGGATTAATACGGCCAATCCCACACTCTCAGGCACTGTGTTCCAGACTCTAATCCCTGGATTAGTCCAGACTGTCCCACACTCCTAGGCACTATGTTCCAGACACTTTCCCCTGGATTAATCCGGCCTATCCCAAACTCTCAGGAACTGTGTTCCATACCCTAACCCCTGGATTATGCCGGCCTAACCCACATTCTCAGACACTGTTACAGACCCTAACCCCTGGATTATTCTCACCTCTCCCACACTCTCAGGTACTGTTTTCTAGACCCTAACCCCTGGATTAATCCAGCCTATCTCACACTCTCAGGCACTGTGTTCTAGACCCTAACCCTTAGATTGACCCGGCCTATCCCACGCATTCAGGCACTGTTTTCCTGACCCTATCATCTGGATTAATCTGGCCTATCCCACACTCTCAGGTACTGTTTTCTGGACCCTAACCCCTGGATTAATCCGGCCTGTCCCACACTCTGAGGCACTGTGTTCTAGACCCTAACCCCTGGATTGACCTGGCCTATCCCACTCATTCAGGCACTGTTTTCCTGACCCTATCATCTGGATTAATCCGGTCTATCCCACACTCTCAGAGACTGTGTTCCAGATCTGGACTTTCAGAAAGCTTTTGATAAAGTCCCACATTGAAGGTTAGTTAGCAACATTAGGGTGCATGGTATTGGGGGCAAAGTACTAACTTGGATTGAAAGTTGGTTGGCTGACAGGAAACAAAGAGTAGTGATAAACGGCTCCATTTCGGAATGGCAGGCAGTGACCAGTGGGGTACCGCAGGGATCAGTGCTGGGATCGTAGTTTTTTATAATATATATTAATGATATAGAAGATGGTATTAGCAATAACATTAGCAAATTTGCTGATGATACTAAACTGGGTAGAAGGGTGAAACGTGATGAGGATGTTAGGAGATTACAGGGTGACCTGGACAGGTTAGACGAGTGGTCAGATGCATGGCAGATGCAGTTTAATGTGGATAAATGTGTGGTTATCCACTTTGGTGGCAAGAACAGGAAGGCAGATTACTACCTAAATTGAATCAATTTAGGTAAAGGGGCAGTACAGAGAGATCTGGGTGATTTTGTACACCAGTCAATGAAGGTAAGCATGCAGGTACAGCAGGTAGTGAAGAAAGCTAATAGCATGCTGGCCTTCATAACAAGAGGGATTGAGTATAGAAGCAAAGAGGTTCTTCTGCAGCTGTACAGGGCCCTGGTGAGACCACACCTGGAGTATTGTGTGCAGTTCTGGTCTCCAAATTTGGGGAAAGACATTCTGGTTATTGAGGGAGTGCAGCGTAGGTTCACGGGGTCAATTCCTGGAATGGCGGGATTACCTTACACTGAAAGACTGGAGCGACTGGGCTTGTATACCATTGAGTTTAGAAGACTGAGAGGGGATCTGATTGAGACATATAAGAATATTAAAGGATTGGACACTCTGGAGGCAGGAAACATGTTTCCGTTGATGGGGGAGTGCCGAACCAGAGGACACAGCTTAAAGATACGGGGTAGAACATTTAGGACAGAGATGAGAAGAAACTTCTTCACCCAGAGAGTGGTGGGTGTGTGGAATGCTCTGCCCCAGAGGGCAGTGGAGGCCCAGTCTCTGGATTCATTTAAGAAAGAATTGGATAGAGCTCTTAAAGATAGTGGAGTCAAGGGTTATGGAGATAAGGCAGGAACAGGATACTGATTAAGGATGATCAGCCACGCTCATATTGAATAGTGGTACAGGCTCGAAGGGCTGAATGGCCTACTCCTGCATCTATTGTCTATTGTCTGCTCTTCCCTGGGTGTTGTATATTGACAGAGTGAGGTCAGTCTGCTCATTACTGGGTGGGTTTCATTGCAGTCCCCACCCCACCAGTTGCCGCCAGGCCCCCTCCGTCCCCCTCTGTCCCCTTCAGTCCCCATCTGTCCCCATCAGTCCCCACCTGTTACCAACAGTCCCCATCTGTCCCACCTGTCCCTATCAGTTCCCATCAGACGCCACCAGTCCCCATCTGTCCCCATCTGTCCCCACCTGTTCCTACCTGTCCCCACCAGACCGTGCCTGTCCCCGCCAGGACCCCTCTCTCCCCCCTCTGTCCCCACCAGGCCCCCTCTGTCCCCACCAGTCCCCCTCTGTCCCCACCTGTCCCCCTCTGTCCCCACCAGTCCCCCTCTGTCCCCACCTGTCCCCCTCTGTCCCCACCAGTACCCCTCTGTCCCCCCAGTCCCCCTCTGTTCCCATCTGTCCCCCTCTGTCCCCACCAGTCCCCCTCTGTCCCCCCCTGTCCCCCTCTGTCCCCACCAGTCCCCCTCTGTCCCCACCTGTCCCCCTCTGTCCCCCTCTGTCCCCACCTGGCCCCCTCTGTCCCCCCCTGTCCCCCTCTGTCCCCACCAGGCCCCCTCTGTCCCCACCTGTCCCCACCTCTTCCAACCTGTCCCCACCAGACCATACCTGTCCCCGCCAAGTCCCCTCTCTCCCCACTTGTCCCCACCAGTCCCCACCTGTCACCGTCAGGCTCTCCCTCTGTCCCCAGCAGTCCTCACCTGTCCCCACCTGTCCACCCTCTGTCCCCACCAGACTCCCTCTGTCACCACTAGTCCCCATCTCTCCCCATCTTACCCCACCAGTCCCCCTCTGTCCCCACGAGCCCCCACCTATCCCCACCAGTCCCCCTCTGCCCACCAGCCTGTCCCCCTCTGTCCACACCTGTCCCCCTCTGTCCCCCCCGTCCCCACCAGTGCGCATCAATACCCATCAGTCCCCACCTGTCCCCCTCTGTCCCCACCTGTCCACCCCTGTTCCCACCT